>NC_079882.1:4848484-5151515 GCF_029227915.1 Hydractinia symbiolongicarpus | reverse complement strand
CAAATAACAGCTAAAATTTGTTTAGAAATGTGTTTGTATAATTTTTAAAGGCAATGCATTCAACGTAAGTCTAGGAATAATATAATTGCTTTTTTGTTTTATTTTGAAGAAATTAACCAACAATAGCCTATTCAAAGCCAACCTGAACATCCTAACTAATCCATCAACTTCTGACCCAGATATAGAATTAAGTAGACTAAGATATCATCAACATGGCCACTTTGTAGTTGGTAACCACCGATTATGGCTTATACCTAGCCATGCAATCATTAACAGGGGCAGTGGAGAGACAGAGAGAAGGATGTTTAGAATGAGAGAGTTGCTACTTCAGACACTCAGTTCTCATGTTTAGGTTCACAAGTTAAAACATCCCTCACTTGTCTCTAGCATAAAATAATGACACAAAACTAAAAAACAAACAAAAAATGAAGAGTAAAATAATTATGTTAAGGAAAAATACGCTGAATTTTTCTCTTAACATGATGTGAGTAGATAAAGGAGCGAGTAATTAAAACACACCGATTGCAATGTTATGTGGGTTAAATGACAGTGCGATCTGATGGCATCTGGTTTGTAACTACCTAGAAAAGCTGAGCTGCGGGTTATATGATCTGCAGGTTATATACTGGAAAATACGATCAGCTATTATCTTAGCTATTAGCTATTATCCCATTTCTCAGAATTCGGTGCATCTTTGCATGCACGAGAGTGCCTAAGCAGATCTATGTAAACACATCACACTTGTCATAAAATGGTCCGTTTCACTCAATTGAAAAATAAAATAACATTATATTCATATACCTTGTTTTCTTGGATGAAGACAAAATGTTAGGAAACGCACAAAGTTTTACTTTCTTTTTTGTACTGACCAAAGATTCTGTATGAGTATCTCCATCTAGGGACATGTCTTGCACATTGGGTGTTCTGAGTATGCTACGCAACCCAAGTGTTTTATTACAAACAGAAGACAAACTTTTTTCTAAATAATATTATTGGTAAAACTGTAGATTATACATAAGTTTGAACAAGAAAATTTCCAGGGGGTGGAGGGATATGCTTGGCTCTTTGCTAATATGAAGGCAATCATGTACAGCCCTTAAAATTAGCGTCGGCATTTGGCACTGCAGACGTAATTGGGAACGTAAAATACGAAGATACTGTAGTTGCGTCAGCAAAAAAAATGCCGACGTAATTTTGTCGTGAAATTTTTAAATAACAATAATTTTGGTTTTGTTTGAGCTATTCCCACTCCTAATTACATTCGATTTTCAGTAAGTTAGGCCATTATCACTAACTAAAATAATTCAGGTTATAGAAATACTTTGGTGCCATTCGATTCGTAATAATAATCGAAAAAATTGTATATTGTATTAAAAAGTCCAGAAGTTCTTTCTCCCACACGACACAGCAGGCAAAAAGTCAGCCCTGCCCTCGGTTTTGTTTAGAGAGATGTTCTGCGAAGACTCTAACAATTGGGTCTCCTGTACAGTTTTGCTTCATGTTAAACTGTGCCGGTGACAAGCATTTTTAAAGCATTTCACCGGTGACTTCTGCAATATACCGTCTAATGATGCCCTAACCTAATGAGTTCATCTCGAAACATAAAAGCCAGTTGGCAGTGAACTATTAACCTAACGAAGTTCACCATCCAGAAGGTTTGTCAATAAGACTTGTACTCCATTCCCATTTGTCATCGTCTTAGAAAGTTAACGCATCGAATTTATGAGAGGTCCAGCCATAATAAAAGGTGAATGACAAAAGTTATTGCCAGCTGATAAATTTTACTACAAAAAAATATTGCCGACGCAAAAAAATTCTAATTTTAAGGGCTGCATGTAGTATATACATCTCTTAAAATCTACTTACCAATTCTGTTCTGTTTTAAAACTTGAGGTGTGAAAAGTAAAGGTGAAGGAGGTCCTTCTTTTTTGTCTTCTAGCATAATTTTGTAATGTAGAATGTTTCTAAAAAAGATGCGAATGCAAATTGTAAAAAAATTAGTTAGTATTTACATCCGTTAAAGATAACCATTCCAGATGGACGTACAATTAAGTCATACAAAGTTTTTATAAAAAACATTATCCACTAGTTTGAAACATTGCATAAACTCCATCAAATTGCAACATAACTACTATAGGGTGGAGAAGGTTTTTATTTGTCCTGCATATATGATCTGCTAGTTGCGCATCAATTATCTAAGACAGGTAACATTATATATGTCATGCTAGTCTAAAGTCATTCAAAAAGACCTAAGATACTAAAGGTTATCATCTGTATACCAATAATTGATAAACCTCTGTTTCCGTTATAGAATTTACATCAGCAAGAAAGACATGTATAACAGATATCTATAACCGGTACTCTTAGATCAGATTGACTGCACAATCCTAAAAACGTCAGAACACAAAGTTACAAAAAGAAGAAATACCGTTTCAATAACAAAGTGAAAAAATAAAAGAGGAGTTTGTATCTTCAGTATATAATAACTATGTAACTTCTGTTACTTAGGCGATATGTTGGGCAGTGAAGAGGGGTGTTGGAAGAAGTGTTACTTGCAGGATAGGTTCTGCTTGGAAAAAGTTCAGAGAGTTATTTCCTTTGTTGACTAGCAGAGTCTTGTCAATTAAGTTAAAAGGTAGGTTGTATGAGGCCTGTGTAAGAAGTGTTATGTTGTACGGTAGTGAGACATGGGCAGTGAAGCAGGAAGATCTTGACCGTTTAGAAAGGAATGATATGAGAATGGTTAGGTGGATGTGTAACGCCAGTCTGAGAGACAGAAATAGTTCAGATGAGCTAAGAAGCAGGCTAAGTATCCGTAGAATTAAAGATGTTATCCAAATAAGATTGAATTGGCTGGGGCACTTGGAAAGAATGGAGGGCGATAATTGGTTAAGAAAGTGAAGAGACTTGATGGTTTCTGGGGCAAAGCCCAGAGGCAGACCGAGAAAGACTTGGCAGGTGGTTATAAGGACAGACTTGATACAGAGGAAGGTGAGTTTAGATCTAACACAGGCTAGATCAGATTGGAAGAGGGTCATTAATATACCCCGTCCAACCCATGCTAGCATGGAAAACGGACGTTAAGCTGAGAGTGATGATGATAATGATGATGATGATGATGATAATGATGATGATGATGATGATGATGATGATGATGATGATGATGATGATGATGATGATGAGAATGAGAATGATGGTGATGACGATGATGATGATGATGATGATGAGAATGATGATGATGAGAATGATGATGAGAATGATGATGAGAATGATGATGAGAATGATGATGAGAATGATGATGAGAATGATGATGAGAATGATGATGAGAATGATGAATGAGAATGATTTAGTTTTATTATAAAGAAGAGATATGGAAGAAGAATTAGTTCAGAACAATTAAGGTTTATCCTTGAATCAGTTACCGTATTTTTCATGTGCAAATGTTTGAATTTTCTTTATTTTATGTTCTGCGTAGCTGCGAATGGTGTTTACAATGTAAAAGTATGGTATAAAATTATTGCAAAATATTGTAAACAAACATAACACCAATCCTGTTTTAAAGTTTGCTACTTAATTTAAGATACTTAATGGAACCACCAAAATTCACTTTGTTTCGAAGAAGTCTATGTGATGCTCATATTAGTCCTAGATTGTTCTGCCGTACAGTTTGCATTTTACATCAGTCACCTACGCCCGAGAAATTCTAGCCAACCCGAATAAGCAGCTTACACCATTGGAACTGTTACAAATAGTGAAGCTATAGCACCAACATTTTGACAGAAACAAGACCATTGAACCCCAGCGCAGAAAGTGGGAGGGACTATGAAAACCATTTTTATACGTCAAGGCCATGCACAAAGGTGGTATCCTGATTTGTTCAGACTTTGGAGTAAAATTCAGAAAAAAACAGGCTTAAAATGTACAATTTTTTTGATCATTTACACCGGTACACCAAAGCTAACTTTCCCTTGGGATATATCACTTTATGAAAAAACGATATATACGTTAGTCTGAAGAGTCAACGTATTAATTGATAACCTGTACACAAATTACAGACATGTATTTCGATATGCGCAAAAAGTAGCAAAAATATAACATATATACATTTCCATGAATGCCAGTTTCGTGAATAACTAAACTATTGCAACTGTATCAACTAGTTTCTACTTTGTATCAAGTTTAAAAGTATAAACAATAAAACTACAACAATTATAAGAAAAAATGACTTCAAGAATTTTTCTCAGTGCGAGATCACTGCCTCTAATTTATGAGCATATTGTTGTTGTTTTTTAAAACTAGTTGAGAACAGTTTTTGAATAGCTTTAACAACCTCACCTCCACAGCCACGCCTTTAGCAGACATAATCTGCTAAGCGCAATGAACGATCATATACTTTAAATCAATTGAGTCACTCTAAACACTGTAGCCATAGCAGTTAGTTATGTAAAATTTGAGGCAATAATTCAGGCAAAGTTTTCTATTCGCCTCTCATTGTTGTCATGTCATTGTTAATGCAGTTCAAAACAATGTTTAGTTTTTTTAAAGGATTATTGAGCATGTGCTGAAAAAATTAGAAATATTGACAGGCAACAAAACATGCACACCTTAGGTGAAGAAAGTCAAATTATGATGAAAAACTTTTGTACTGTCGCTACTAGCATCTTTTCACTGATATATGATCTTAATCTAAGCTACATGCGAGCCATATTCTAATTTCAAAATCAAAAGATGCCTCTAACTGAAAATAAATTTTTGATGGAATGGTCCATGACTTACTACCTGCATTATTTTGCCTGTTGATTTGCGTAAGAGGTCTAGGGATTATAAACAACATGTGTCATGATGAAAATTGTCTATAGTTTAGCCATTCAAAACATGACCCTAAGGTCGACAGAATTATATCAGTTTCTCACAAACAGCCCCAATATGCTTGAGACCCCTCATGAATAAGTTTATTATTTCTTATTATTTACATTTTATTGTTTATTATTTACAAAGATTTCAAAAGTTTATCAGTCATTTTCATAGAGAGATGTGCATATTTTACATGGCTAGCCTCACAAATATCAAGGGATATACCCTGTCTATTACTTCCAGGAGGGGCCATGGCTTAGATGGGCAGTCCTGGAGTATTTAACGCTCTTTTTGAGCTATGCAAATCCAATTAGGGCCTGCACTCTACTAGACAACTCCCGGCAACATCCAACGGCCCACACAGTGTGCCATCTCCCCAATTTCCCTGACATGGCTTGGGTTAACCCGGGGCTATGGTAACAATCACTTGCTCATGTTGAATCGTTGTCAAGAGGAATTGAACTCCGGTCTCCTGCACAGAGTATGAGAGGCAAATAATTTCCTGTTGCTAGCTACAAATTTTTTTCCTTAGCAAAATCATCGATATAGGATTTGAGCTAACACAGTTTGCAGAAGGGTCTGAATTTGTAAAATGCACTTGAACTGGATTAATAAATACAGGCCCTGAGCTTAAACGTACTTAGATGACAGTAGAAGCTGTCCTGGTTGCACAACTTTTGGTTGGCAATATAATTAACAAATGAATAATAAAGAGTTCCTGCATGTGTTTTTGAATATGTCTAGCTAGGTGGACCGAAAACTGTGATATAATTTACCTTGGCCTAAACCAAACTAGCTAGCTAGATATATCTCACATCATTACCATCAATATCATGGATGGCGAGGCTGGCTAAAAGCCATGCAAATCAACACCATACAAAACATATAGAGCAGCATGGCATGCATTCGTTAATTATTTACCTTCTTCCCTAAAAAAACTCGACAAAAAACCTGTGAGAGTGTTAAATGCCCCCGCTTTCTATTCCTCTCAAGTGGTCTTTGATTTTGTTTTTGTATTTCCCGCAAAGACCGTTTGAAAAACCGAACAACCCAAAAGCAAAGACGATAAAAAGATGCCAACTTCGTCCCAATATTTATTTCTTTAAAAAACTTGACTCGGGTGGTGATGATCCAGTGGGCGTCCGGACTGTTTTTTTTTCGTAACAGTCTTTCCACTAACTATCACACTTTACCGTTGCTCCCACTTCGAGAGAAGCTCCACGCCTTAACTTGTGCTCCACATTTCAGTACATTTTTTCTGAGACATTAAGACATTTTAACGAGCGCACCCCTCAGAGGGCAGAATTTTTTACGCTTTTTTCACAAAGTCCCATATTTAAATAAGCGCCTTAGTAAAAAATCCATACTAATGACTACCAATAATACCAAACTGCTCCGATATTATTACCTACCTGTATTCATTTTGATATGGTTGGTGTAAAAAGAAATTTTCTTATAACTTCTTTTGCGCATGCCACGTATCAAAAGTCAACAAAAGATCTCTGTACAACGACTACAGAAATTTTGCAGCTCCCTAAACCGTTTAAGATTCTTCTACATCTTCGCGATTCATTGCTCGATTTCAACCGATGGTCAAACAACGTCATCTACTGTCAAAAAGCAATTAGGCTAGTCCTGTTATTTATGATGTATCTTCTGGGACAAAAAAAATTTGAGAAATTTTTTGCGACTTTATTCTGACCCAGGAGGTACCATAATTCCAAGTATTTTCAACCTTTTTTTAACATGACACTTTAAGATAATTTTTGCAGTATTTAGCACATCCATAATTTTCGCGGTGATTAGCAGATCCATAATTTTCTTTACTATTATAATATTTACAATTAATTTTGTTAACTCGATTATAAAATTTAGAAACGATAAGAAATAAATAAATACAACATAATAAGTAAAATATAAGCCATTCTACGATTGAAAAATTATATCAAATAGTACGATCGGAAAAAATTATTTTTTTGTATCTTAAAAATTGGGAAAATAATAAGTAATCTGCATTCTACGTTTTATTGTTATTCGCTATTATGGAGATAAATTACCATAATAAGCATTAGTTAAGGGAGATGAACGATATGCATATCACTCTAGTCCTAATGTTACTTAATCTACCTTTGCTTATATTTACAGAAGATTACCACGACACAAATTATATACACAGACACACTCGACCTGCAAGTCAAAACTTAATTTACAAAAATTTAAAAAACGTTTTTAAACACGAATACGAAAGAAGGATCTCGTTAAGTAACGGTTGTCGGTAGGTATATATATATACATATATTGTATGATAGATAACAGCCAGCTAATATAGCGGAGCGGATATAATGCTATTGTTCTCGTTGTCACTTTGAGCTCGCGTAGCGACCGGAGCAACTATGTTACACCCGGATACACTTAAATTCTTGTGGTAATCAACGTCAGTGAAATGCGTCAGACACTGATGTCTATCTTGCTTGAGCGCCAACAAATTGTTTTCTACTGTCATTTTCTTCTCAGGAATAAGAGACGTTTGTAACAGGTTTGCTACTTTCACTGATGTGACGTTTCATATGCAACGACAAATGGTCAGACCGCGAGAAGGAGCGGTCACACTTAGTACATTTGAACGGACGCATTCCAGTGTGTTTACGAAAATGTCTAGTTAGTTCGTCTGACCTTGCAAACTTCCACGTGCAGCCTTCCCATGAACATTTGTAAGGTTTCTCTCCGGTATGGGTGCGCATATGTGCTTTTAAGTGTGAAGATTTCGTATAAACTTTGTTGCAGCCCTTAAACATGCAATGATGACTTCTGCGTTTGGAATTGCGAGGACTAGTGGGAGATCTAAGAAGAAAATTATTTATAAACTTTTTGGCAGAAAAGAGAAAAACATTACGTCACGTTAACATAAAAACAGCTAACAATTTTTAACATTAAATGCTAATCGCATCAACTAATTTGAACAGTCAGAAACTGGTTAAAACTCATACCAACAATAATTATTACCTTTAAAACCACATTACAAAGTAATTAAAAAAGGGCGCACCCCATGCCCACAAAAAATGCAATTATACTAAATATAAACATTTCTGCCACACCCATTATTAGATTATTTACCTAACAATACAAAATCGCCTGGAGTAGTTTGCGCAGCGATCACAGAAGCACGTGACAAGGCGTGGTGCACTTCTACGGATGATTATTATATAGCTAATGACATTGTTTCCTTACCGCGTATCAATGCTATTAGTTGTCGTTGGTAACTGCGAGCTCCCGGAAAACTGAGGCTGCACGATGATAGCTTGGTTGGGTGAACGATTACCATACACAGACCTCAAATAGAAAGTAAAATTGTATAAAAAATAGATTGTTTTAACTTCCTTAGGAAGTAATTTTTGCGGAAAGAATTTTCGCGATTTTTTAATTTTTTTTCCATTCCGCGAGAAGAAACTTTTACGAATCGGGGTGTTTCCATATTTTTAAGCAGAATTAATTTTTGCGAATAAGAAAATTTCAGCTTTCAATGGCGATTACTTCTCTTAAGGTAAACTTGAAAAGAAATGATACAGCAAAAATGTTGTTAAATACCTGCTATCAGCCATTGTTGGACCCGGCGAAGAGTCACGTGGAGGAGAATATGATGAAGACATATATGTACGGGAAACTGTAGACTTTCTTTCCTCTCCAGCATACGATACATACATTCTTGGCCTGATTTCACAATGCACCATGGAGGGAAGTCCACCAGACTGCATATATAAGAACAAGAAATCCTATCAAATGTTACCAGGTTGTTTGTACGTTAAATGGGAATAGCGTATTGTAGAACCTACCTGAAATACATGAGGTGGCGAGGCTGTAGAAACATATTGTTGGCGGGGTGGCGATGGTGGTGAATAGTGGTGATGTGTGGCTGCTCTTCGAGCTGCAGCAGCGGCGATACAATGTATACACTAAGAAAGAAATAAGAGGTGAGAAAAAGAGCAATTGCAATAAATAATGGGATGGATACTGACAAAGAGGGAATAAATACCTTCTCGGGGTCGCTTTGCGGAGGTTCGTAGTTTCTTGGGTAAATTATCTGACTTGAATGATAATCGTCTTCATCCTAATAAAAGAAAGGATTAGTCTTAAAGATGTTGCCATGTTTATTCGAGTACGATTTAATAGACCAAAACACACAAAATACAAGAAGGATTATCCCAAAGACAATCACCGTCACGGACATTCACACACCTCACGATGTAAGTTAAAAATAGGAAAAATAAAAAGAAAAACATACGAGGAAATATACACTGATGATTGTAATTAATAACCTTGTAAACAATTTGTGAGAACAACATTTTGTGACCGAAGAACAAAAAAGTGTTTCGTGTTGTTCATAAAAAGGTATTCTACTAACATGCGAGGCTGTGCAATACACTCTTATTGACAAGAGAGAAAAAGTGGCAAATTTAAAAAAAAAACACTAGGTCATCAATACAATATCATTCAACGACATACTTCTTTATAATTAAGAAACAAAAAAAATGTTTAAGGCACCAACAATAGATCCTCAGCGCAACTGAGCGAAATTTCTCATATTAACAAATAAACAGGAGAGTCACCTTTATTGCGGATCCATTATGACGATGTGTATCAATCTCTGGACTAAAATAGATAGAAGGATGACTAAGAGAAAATTTTCGATCACGAAACATTAAACTGTTTTTTAAGTTACAGTGTAACATCCACAATGCTTCTTTATAGGACATCCTTGAACGTTCTGCTAGCTGTTGCTCTAACATATCTACAAACTAAACCTTAATTGACTTTTGATCAAATAATATTAACAAAAACAACAGGAAAATTACCATGGGCAACGCCCACTTGGCAACAGCATCTAAGCATGTGCTGTGAACCTAAGCCGTCACCATGGTGAAGTAATGATAATGAATTGTAATGCTGTATAATGGGCGAAGGAGAATTATGAGATGCCTTTATATCTTTTTACAATAACCATTGTAATTAGAGAAAAACTGTCATCTTTTATACAATATCTTCTACAAATCAGTTGAGAATACGTTCTCTTAATTCAACGGAAGCATAAAGAACGAGGCAAATATTCCAAAAAATTTATAAAAAATAGAATAGTATAATTCGCAGCCGTCTTCTAGAACACGTTACGGCTACTACAATTTAAAGCCCCTTTGGTGGATAATTAGCGAAGATTAATCAACTCTACTGATATGTAAACTGACCAAATGATAAATGGGACAGTAATGATGGTGTTTTTAAACTAATTACAAATTAATACAAACCAACAGTTAATTGATGGCAGATAGTCGAGACTATCATTTAAAACCAGCATTTGTGAAACCACTCCCAGCGCTCTTGGTTGCTAGGGTAACAGACTTGCTAATAACGCACGCTGCACTAGTAAAGAGTTTTTATTGCATTAAACTCATTATGATCACGGCAAATATAGATATTACTTAGGCTTTGTCAGCCGTGAACTATCATCAGCTTCTTGCATGCCGTAATAGCATTATATTTTAAATGTTCGACGTCAAACTTTCATAGAACATAAAAACCAGCCATTCTGCGCCACTTTGCAAAAATATCGCCCATCAGGACGGGCGTATTACTAACAGTAAGCTATATTGAAATGCATTGTAACGTTTAATCATTTATAGCCACGCATTGTAAACATATTTTCGACTTCAATTTCTTCTGTTTTAAAAGCCAGTAGACGCTTGTATTTCCCAAGAGGGTAGAAAAAAAAAATTCGTCATAAAGTTATTTCATTGTACGTGTGTGTCATTTGTAGTTGCATCGTCATGGCCACTATGTGAATACTGCGGGAAGTGTAAGATACGATTAGTTTACATTGGAGAATTGAATAGAAACAACCCGATATATATTGGTTTCGATTGATGTGGCAAAAATTATAGACCACTCTTTCTGTTTTTCTCACACATTTATCTTTGTAACAATAGATCTGTTTTTATACAAAATTTAAAAAAGATCTGTTTTTATACACAAGTTGGACCTGATTTTAACATGGTGTAGTATTTCGTTGCACTTTTGTTTAATTTTTTATGTTTATGAGGGGCACCATCGTCCAAAAAAACTTATTTTTACTATATAGAAAATCAGCTATCTTAAGGCTAAAATACACGGTAAGTTTAAACGGACCATTTAGTTGTAAGAAAAAACTTAAGTTTCGTTGCAGGTAATATACCTGTCTACATGTTTTTTAAAAAAACTCTTTTTTCACAACGAATACCAAAGAAAAAAACGTAAATATTCCGTTGCGGGTTTGTTATAGCTGCAGAAGAGTAAATGTTAAAAGAAAAAAAACGGTTATGATTAGAAATTGAAAAAATATGCTCAAATCTTTAGTTTAAACAATAGTTCATTAATCCTTTTGTTAATTTCAATAGAAAAAACTTAGCAAAAGTTGTTCCCATATAATTCTTCGGATCGTTGTTTCTTAGTGTTTTCCTTAGCTTTTTAAAAACTTCATTCTAGCCAACATTATTACAAAGTTCATCACCTAAATCCAATTCACTAACAAATCCCATTTTAGTCAATGGTCAAATTAAACACAGCCCTAATTCCGTCCAACTAAATTGTTAAACTAATTTAACATAAACAATTTCGGACAAAATGTTGTCGCGACGATAACGAGATCGTCGATAACGAGATCGAGTTGAAAAAATTAATTTACCAGTTTAAAACATTTAAAATGGTGTCTTAAATACAAGAAACGGCTGGTAATACAAGTTCATTAAGCGGCTAAACTGCAAAATTTTAAAGAATTCTTACTGCAACAAAACTCTTAGTTAAAATAGTCAAATCTTTGAAGGTCTATAAGATTTGCATCTCCACTATGGCGTTCTTGGTAAAGAAATAAGCTGATTACTCTATAGTAATGGTAAAAACTAATAGTCTGGAGCGTAATATACATCCCTAAAAACTTTTATTGAAGAAGCGATGTTCTTTATGGCTCAAATTGCTTTAACTATTTTTAAAACAAGGATAAAAATCAAGATCTAAATGAACATCTAATACTGAGGGGGCGGTTATTATGTCTCTAAATTCAAATATTGTAGTAAAATGGATAAAATTAAAAGGATTTTAGGATTAGGTCTATTGTGCGTCTAATCAATTTTGAAGTCTTTACAATTGACACATTACAACGTCAATGCATCCTACACAGCAAATTAGAAAGGCCAAGGTGAAACAAAAGCCAGAAGATGGCAATAAACAAATTAAGTTATTTTTTTATAAACATAGAGGAGTTTAGACATCACCAACAAAGGAAGATTGGACTAATAAGGTTTGAAGTAAAAAATGAAAGTATAAGGTAGACAAAATATTACGCCTTTTATAATTAAGCCCAACCTCCTGTCTGGCTAGGTGTTTAAATAGGTCAGTATTTTCCGACCTTCCACAGAGTAGGTGGGTCTAATATACCGATTGGGGCTGAACGGGAATACCAACAATATGTTGTAGTTTGCAGCAGGAAATAGATGAAATGTGCGTTATTGCTGCAAAAACTGCATCTCATTTTCATATTCCGTTCGCAAATAATCGAACAGAGAAGGACAGTAATAAAATCAACGAAGTAAATCAATATTTCTTTTTCTACTTTTGTAATGTCTAATTATTGAGCAAAATTGATCAAATTTTATTTAAATTGCTCCTGTGACTCACATTTATTTGCACACAAAAAGTGTAGCCGAAATATGCAAAATCATCCTAGGAAATGTTATACAAAATGTCCGGTATTAGAAAGGTTAAGTAAAAGAATTGTACATGGCTTGTAACGTTTATAAATTAAAAACTTTCGCTGAAAATTAAAATTAAAAAAACATAACACATTCTAATTTTAACACTTACAGGGGAATTAAGCCTCAAACCTAAATAGCATTATTTCAATTAACTATGTTCATTTCTCAAATTCTGTTTAAAATTTTGAAAAATAAATATTATTTGTATTGATTTTAATATAAAAGTTTCCCCTTCTATGAGCGAGCGATAAGCGCCATTTAAATTTTCTGAGGCCACGGCTGATTCTGGAGAATGATATATTGTGACGTATCTTACGCTGAAGAAGCATAAGCTTGCGCTGAGCGCAAGCAGCAAGATATGGAAAACTTAAGCTTCTGCTATGACTCCCCTATTTCTAGAATATTCAAGTGACTCTAGTGAAACGTCAGTAACAGGATGTTACATGAATAAGCCTGAATACTCTAAAGCAGAACTTGAAAAAGTGACTTATAAATCTTGTGATAGCGAAGAAAAAGACGAATTGAATTCAAGAAGACTTAAAAATTTGCATTGGTGTACCTGTACATGTTGCGTTATTTCCAATTCCTTTACTCTTGTGGAATGCAAGTGTTGCCAAGAATTTTCCAATTTATTGAATGACAAGTTGAATAATAACAAGTGGATTTGAAATTTTATGGTTGGGCTTAATTCCCCTTTAAGTTGCAGTGTGGGAGAGAAGGCAAACTGATCAATTATTCAGTCACACAATAAATGTGATGCTGTCAATCCAAACAAAAAATTGGCAAATAAATGTACATGCGTAGCCAGTAAAATCAATCCAACAACATGTTATGTCACCACCATTAAATATTTTAATGACATTCTAAAAATGTTTAAGTATTAAACAACACATTTTTGTGGTGATATTTACAACCTAAAACATAAACCTGAAACAAACAAAAACTAAATTTTAAGGAAATTAGCAAGGTCGCAATAACAAAGCTTTTATAACCTACGAAGGTCTTCTTTTTTTGGCTGAACAATTAAACTTCAAAAGCAGTGGACGTTTTTTGAACTACAAATATCTACGTTTGCAATTTAAAAAATAAAATGGCAGGATACTTCCAGAAAATTCTGATGTTTCAGAGGTATTTCCAAAAGAAATGAAAACAAAATGAATAACAAAGAAAGAAAAAAAAGAAAAATACAAATTAATGTTGTTAGTTTACTCATTATTTCTTTCAGACCTTCTGTCCAAAATTTTAATTAGGAGAAATCCAGAAAATTCCAGGAGTGTGGCAACCCTGAGAAAACTCACAGTTCAAACATTACAATGCCAGGTAAATATGATGTCACTACATGCAAATACTACTGACTTCATTTTTTATTTCTATTTATTTACTATTTATTGGTTTTTTAGTTTGTTTTATATAGTTCATAGACTAATTTACACCAACTGATATAACTAATATAACAAAAGAACAAAAAATAAAAAATGAGACTACGAACTGTCACTACTCATTTGCATAACATGCATGAACACAAATTTGAAATCTTTATGGTGCTTAAAGCTGCTTTAAAAGCCTCTAGTGAAACTTTTTTTTCACCAAATCTGGTAATACATTCCAAATAACACTTCCTCTAAATACAAAAGATGATGTTCCAAAATTACTGGTTAATGACAGTAAGTTTACTTTTCGCAACAGATATGGAACTTCCTTTGCTTGAAAAACATGTAACATAAATGGAGGACTAATACCTCGAGTTGTTTTGTAGATCTCACATAAGATTAAAATACCAGCTTCCTGTAGTAGCTCCTTAAACTTTTTATCAAATTGGCTACAAATTGATCGAAGAGAACGTTTATAAATAGAATTAATGGAGTTAATAGTGGACTTGCTGCAAAACATCCAAATAATTGGCGCATAACTTGTGGCGCCGTAGATTAGTGGTTATTGTGGCGCCATAGATTAGTGGTTATAGCTCTCATCCTCTGTACGGGAGACCGGGGTTCAATTCCTCTTGACGGCGATTAAACATGGGCGAGTGAATAGTACCATAGCCCCGGGTTAACCCAAGCCAAGAGGGAAATTGGGGAGACAGCACCATGTGTGGGCCGTTGGATGTTGCTGGGAGTTGTCTAGTAGAGCGCCGACCTAATTGGGTCTGCGTAGCTTAAAATGAGCATTAAATACTCTAGGACTCTCATCTCTTTATCCATCTATCTAACTAAAAACCGATGATATGAAAGCGTTAAATATTAATTTCGATTGCTTGAGATCAATAAAATTTCTAATTCTGTAAAGACTCCTAACACTGCTGTTTGCTCTCTTACACAATGAGACAATGTGCATATTAAATGACAGCTTGTTATCTATGTTGATACCTAAGAGTTTTACAGAATTAGAAGAAGAAATATGTATATTCTCTACATTGAGTTTCACATTACCGATTATGGTTCCAAGGAACATCATCTGAAACTTCGCCGGATTAACTACAAGTTGGTTTGATGTAAACCAAGTCAAGAGTTAGCAATCAACACAAAGTGTAACATCTGTTAAACCTTTCCACTTACGTTCAGCTGGATTGATATTTTAGGTTGATGTCATTTGATGTCTTTTAAATAGACTGGGACCCCCTTTGCAGAACCCTCACTGGTGAAATTGATAAAATATTAAAATAATAAATAGAATATTTTATTTGTATGATTTTATTTGACCCCAAACAGCAAATTGTTTTGCAGATTATTTTTTTGGACTTTTTAGTATATTTATTTCCTAAACAATTTTAAAGTTAATCGTTAATTATTTAACTATTTGCAACATGTATTTTTATTTAAACCCAAATAAAAAGATTATTTTTGCTGTAAAAGAGACAACCAACGGAAACTAATATTTATAATAACTTAAGTAAGACCAAGTTTTCAAAATAAGAGTATTTTTATCTTATTTTGAAAAGAAATATGGTTTACTAATCCTACTAAATGAAAAAAATCTACTAAAATGTAGAAAAAAAATCTCTTCCACAATTTTCAGGTTGTTATAAATATACGCAGCACAGTCAGTATATGTATGAAACAAATATGTGGGTAAAACTGATTAAATTGTGCCTGGCAAGTGTGATCTTCCACATAATTTTAGAACTAAATAATTGTTGTTTCACTTTTAACAAATGTTCTGATGATGCAAACAAAAATCTGGCACCGTACTTATTATAATTATTATTATTATTATTATTATTATTATTATTATTATTATTATTATTATTATGAATATTTATACAGGATGGATATAATTCAGTTTTTAAAAAACTGCTCTTAATATATGTCCTGTGAAAAATAAAATTATAAAATATTATTATTATATAACAGTTAAAAACATAAGTTAAAAATACTAGCTTTACAATAAGGCATAAAATAATTTATTACAGGTTAAAATAGCTTTTAGTGTTTCTTACGAAACTTGGTAAAGTATCCGATTTTTGAATTTTGTCATTATAAATCTTTGATCCTATAAATTTAAAACCAGATCTATTTACTTCAAGTCTCACTCTAGGTATTGTCAGTAAGTAATTGTTGTTTAGGGTGTTTCTACTGTGCAATCTTATCTCGAAGAAATCTTCAAAATTGCTACACACTGCTTTTTTCAAGTATTTTTTGACAAGCATGACAGCATGTTTCTTTATTTCATTCATAATCGGTACTTGACGTTTCTTCTGTCACCTTATCAAGCTTATTTTGCTGGCTGTTGGTAAGATTCAGGTTTGTAGCAGTAAAGAAGCGTTGACAGCAGCATTTCCACATAGATTTTAGTGATGGCATTGTTCGTTAAGTTGGATTTCAATGAGAGTAGTAAACGAAGCTTGGCAGACATTTTCTTGTAAAGACTTATAAAGTGATGGCTCATTGACAAAGTCTGGTCGAGAACAGTCCCAAGATATCGATATCCTGTGGTTGCGTTAATTAGCTTTCCGTTGATTTCCAAGTTCAATGGTGCCATAACTTAATGTTTACAACTCTCGTACTTGTGTGGGACACTGGTGTTTGATTTCAATTGGCGGCAATTTAATATAGACAGGTAAATGTTACCATAACCCTGGGTTAACTCAAGACATGTGATAAAAATTTAAGAAATGGCACAATGGGTGGGCCATTAGATGTTGCAGGGAGTTGTCTAATAGAGCGCAGATCCCAATTGGGTACCCATAGCTAAAAATGAGCATTAAATACTCTGGGACTTCATATCTAAGCCATGGCCCCTTAGACAGGGTATAACCATCAATATTTGCTTGGATAGCCATGTAAAATATGCACACCTATTTATCTTCTTGGTTCCCAAGGAAATGATCATGGTTGCTATGCAATTTTACCCTGTGTTGGCCATTTTTAATACAAAATTGAAAATGTTTTGTTTTCTACAAAATTTGGCACACAGAATTAAAAAGCATGCCAAACATGATGGTGACATCATTGGATCAAAAATTAAAAATTCTTTATTTTCTTTAGCATCAACTTAGCATACTGAAAAGCATTCTGAACAAGACAGTAGGAACAAAAATATTGTTTTTTGTCACTAAACATTGTTTATAGACCAAAAATCGGTGAAAGAAAAGATTTTAATAGAAATTAACTTGGTACTTAGTACCTGCTTTTCTACTGCAAAACAAATGTTACATTTACAGTTCGCATAACTTTAAGTTGACAGCTGTTGCATAATTCAAATCATTTCTTGCAATCCACAAGTTGTGGTAAAGCATAAAGGAAAAAAAGCTTGTCTGAGCTGACCATATCACAGGCTGCTCATTTTACAAAGGGGTTTTATAAGGTAACCGTTTGCCTAAGATGACCAAATTCAGGGTGGCTGCTCAACATTCAATTAAAATTCTTAATTAATTTCCTAAGTTTTTTTTCACTTTTTAATTAACATGATTTGTATTAATGCTCATTTTTTTAGGAACCCCTCTGTATTAAGTCTGTCCTTATAACCTCCTGCCAAGTCTTTCTCGGTTGCCTCTGGGCTTTGCCCCAGAAACTATAAAGTCTCTACACTTTCTTACACAATTATCCTCCTCCATTCTTTTCAAGTGACCCAGCCAATTCGATAACATCTTTAATTCTATGGATACTTAGCCTGCTTCTTAGCTCATCTGAACTCTTTTTAACTTTAACCAACCATTTCTTTCAAACCATTCTCATATTATTCCTTTCTAAACGGTCTGCTTCACTGCCCATGTCTCACTACCGTACAACATAACACTTCTTTACAGGCCTCATACAACCTACCTTTTAACTCAATTTTTTTTTTCAAAACGTAAACATTTCATCTGGTTTCCACAGATGCGACCCCTCAACCCACAGGGGTAACCCATCATTAAATAGAAATATTCAAAACACTTCATAAATTTGATTACTTATGGTTGTAATAACAGCATATCAAAAAATATATTTTTTTAATTTTTGTCCTTTAATTATTGACGATATTTACCTACTTGTTAAAACAAAAGATTCACGATATTGACCACATGAGCTAAGAACAACAGAATTAACCAATCAAAAAGCGCAGCAGTATTCTGACCGTAGGAAATCGTTTGAGACCTACCATAATTTTTCCAACCTTTGGTATTCTGATTTGCTGGTGGTAAGAAAAATTATGCTGGGCCTCCTGGTTAACTGACAGAGCAGGCAAATTTGATCCCAACAAATTTTGACCAAGAAATGCCCTACTTATTCAATACAAGATACAGTGATTTTTTATATGTTACCTCTCTCAATTTTGTATTAGGGCAGCTATGTGTGGGGCAGCATCTTACAGTAGCTTAGTCAAACTTATGGATTAAAAAAATTGACCAAGCTACGCCTTAAAAAACCACACCCAATGAATTTTTTAAGGAAATAAATCAATAAAAATATAACACGGAAAGTTGTGATACCTTGAAGTTGAAGTGTATGCATCATGTGATTGATGTGATTCTAAAAAGTGAAGAGTTAATTTCATATGTAGCTAGCTGGCTAAATAGCTATCTTATAAGCTACGCCATGGCCAGAGGAAACAAACATATGGCAAAGTTTAAAACTTTTAAGAATTTGATAAAACATACCAATAAAACCATTAAATTGACAGGCTTGATCCACTCTGCTGGATGTCTTTTCAGCTGTGGAATCTGATTCAATAATCTCCGTTCCCTCAGTCATTTTCTTGATGTCCATAGAACCAAATACTGACCTTTCGTACACCATCAGCCGGTGTTCTTTGTATTTGTTTACAATTTTGTTCGACTCGCGCCCTGGGTACCAAGAATTACGTTATCAGGCCCAGACAAAAAAAGCGTAGCTGCTTTGTTGGGCGTGGTCAGTGGGTTACTTTGACTTATTGCCTTTGGCGTCAGGACAGTCCTGGCCTCACTAGCCCGGCTTTTATTATAAACCTTTTCAAACATGTTACTATAGCATGAATACCCAAGGAAAAACATTAAATTATTGCTGACAGAACGCTGACGTAAGCGTTTAATGGTAAGGAAAACAAATATTCTGCTGCCCCCTACTTTCCCCTGCTAGGATATTCTAGAAATACGATGCCCCTATGGCTGTCTTCTCTTCTAATTTAAAAACACTTATCTGCTGCGATTCAAACAATTCTCTTCCGCATTTTAATACTTTGCTTCTGTATTTTCACAATTTTCCCCTGTGCTTTTACTAGCTAACTAAGCTAGCTAGACTTTTCACAACTGGTCTGCAGTGTTGCATCTAAAGTCGTATATTTTAGCTTTTTGCATAGTTTATAAACGACACCAGTACATAAACCATGTTACAAGCTATTCTGTCAATCTATTATTATTGTAGCATATTGTGTATAGCTACATATGGTTATATTATAGGCTCAAAACCAAACCAGGGATCCTTTGATTATTCAGTCATAAGATGCTGAACCAGGAATTTTGCAGTTTTCACTTTTGCCAGCGCATTTCTTAATCAAAGGTAGTTTGTTGTGTAGTTCAGATCAGCTAAAGTATATTCGTAGATTCAACTGTACCAAATCAGATATTTTACCGTCAGATTGGCCAAAACAGGCATTGTTCTACCCATATTGCGAAAACAGCCTGTTTATAAACAGGACGACCGGATTATGTACGCATGGCTTGATTATGTTTTTTTTTTGCCTGATTATGTCGTCTGACCGGATTATGAACCCTGGATATAATGGCTGACTTAGGCAGGCTGTGATTGGCATTTTCTTTGAACTTTTGTGAATGAACCATTGACAAATTATTGTCACATGTCATTTTTCTCTCCAAAATAGAACACTATTGTAAATTAGGCATGGCGAAAAAAAAAAAAAGCCTCAAAATTATATTTCTCTGCAGGATAAAACACTATTGAAAACTAGGCATAGTGAAAGAAAGAAAGTATTGATGTAATTCTTAGTGAGTACATTTCCTCTTGTGAGTACATTTCAACATAATATGCTTTAAAGTAACTAGATTTTGCGGATGGGTTGCGGATTCCACTAAATTTCATTTCATTTAAGAACAACAACAACTTTGCCACCACGGCTACTTGCTTGTCAGAAGTGATGATGAATGATATAAAAGCCGGCCTGCCCCAATTTCATTCTATAAGTCTTAAATAATATTAGACTGTTTTACATAAGTTAGCCTGCCCCGATTATGTGCGTTTTTAAGTAAAAAATTGGGTTGAACTGTCGTACATAATGAGCCGGCCTGTCCTGATTCTGTTGCCCTGATTATGTACTTTCTGCCCCATTCTTAACCTGGGCAAGCAGCTGTACATAATCGGGGCAGCTTTTATTATCCGGGCAGAACAGCATCTACTGTGTTTAGCATACAGTTAAAATAATCAATCAAAACATTATGACAAACAGAATTTTTGTGAGTTATAATAATCATTGTAACCAATGCTGACCGTGCATTCCGAATACAAAAACTAGAACACATTAATGACAACTGAGCCTGGTTTAAACTGGTATATTGTAGCACAAATATCACTTAATGACAGTCAAAAAACATGACAGAACAAAAATCTCTGAAACACAGGATTCCTGGTTTGTAGGTTGAGCCTAAGTAATATATATCTATAAATATAGCATATACCAGCCTAATTACCCAATTATCTAAACAAACAGCTCTAGTGACAATCTGTTCTGCCCAGATTGCGAAAACAGCCTGTTTATAAACAGGACATTCGGATTATGTACCTATGACCCTATTATGTTTTTTTGCCCCATTATGTTGTTATGTCGTACATAATGAGCCGGCCTGTCCTGATTCTGTTGCTCTGATTATGTACTTTCTGCCCCGTTATGTTGTGGTGACCGAATTATGAACGCTGATATAATGGCTGCCTGAGGCAGGTTTTGATTGGCATTTTCTTCGATCGTTTACGAATGAAACATTGACAAATTATTTTCACAAAATGATGGATTTCTCTGCAAGATAGAACAACATTAAAAACTGGGCATGGCAAGAGAAAAAAGTCTTTTCTTTGCAAGATAAAACACCATTCAAAACTAGGGATAGCAGAATAAAAGTCTCTATGTAAATTGCAAATCCTAAAATTTAGTTTCCACAAAATTTCGTTTTATTTGAGAACAACAACAACTTTGCCACCTAAGGCTATTTGCTTGTCACAATTGATATAAAAGCTGGTTGGCCACGATTATGTTTGTCCATAAGTGAGGAATAACGTAAAAGTGTTGAAATAATATAAAAATTTTGTACATAAGCAAGCCTGCCCCAATTACAGTACAGTCTAAATGTAATCTATATACCGCGTACACGCTAATATCACACCTTTGCGTGGAGGACGGCAGTTGTTTGTCTTTTGTTATAATTAAATCCCTTGAGCGTTTTGCGAGTTTATATTTGCGTGTTAAAAAACAATGCGCTCGCGAAGAAATATCGGAGCAATTATATTTTTCCAATAGTTAGATGCATTGTGTAAATGTATTGATAAGCTATTCCCTTAAGTATTAACGTTAAGTAATTAAATAATAAAAATCTTTCACGAAGTTTTATAATACATTGCGCAAGAATGTATTGTTGATTTAATTACTTAAAAAAATCCCAGCGCATTCAATCTAAGAAACATACGAGAAGCATTGTTCACAACTATTAAATGCCGCTTTTTCATTTTTAAACTTTTAAAATGCGATCTAAAAAAGCATTTCTATCACCGCATTTCGTTTATAAACTTTTTAACTTTGATTTAAAAAAGCATTTCTATCGCATTTCGTTTATAAACTTTTTAACTTCGATTTAAAAAAGCATTTCTATCGCCGCTTTTTGTTTATAAACTTTTAAAATGCTATCTAAAAACATTTCTATCGCCGCATTTCGTTTATAAACTTTTATAATGCAATCTAAAAACATTTCTATCGCCGCTATTTGTTTTTAAACTTTAAAAATGCGATCTAAAAAAGGATTTCTATCGCCGCTTTTCGTTTATAAACTTTTAAAAAGCGATCTAAATCTAGATCGCTTAATTACTGCAATTAAAATTTTCAAAAGAGTTCTCGCAAAATAGATTGCTAAAATTGATCTTGCAACCTATTGTGATTAAACAATTGATCGCGTGGGGTCATTGTTTATCAGCGAGCCAATTATTTTCTTAAAAAAAACAAAAGCTATTGTTCTGTGTAACTATTCATGCGAGTTTCGCGTCCGCGGTAGATTACATTCAGACTGTACTGTATGTTCATTTTTAAGTACCAAATGATACTAGACTGTTGTACATGTACAAGCCGACCTGCCCTCATTATGTTCGTTTTATAAGTAACAAATAATATTTTTTAACTGTCATACATAAGCTGGCTTGTCCTGATTATGCTGCCTCGATGATGTATTTTCTACCATGTTTATAAACGGGGCAAGCTGCCGTATATCATCCAGACGGCGTTCATAATCCGGGCAGAACAGATCTAGCAGCTCCTCTCATCATATAACTTTATTATTTTGACTATAAGCCATCTTTAGAAACAAGTTTGCAAAAATGCTGGTGAACAAGGTGAGTGTTTGCATATGGTCAAGTGAAAAAGAAATCAACTGAAACGTCATTTTTCGTAATTTATGCCTTGATTCCGCGATTCCGTGTTTTTCTAATGTGTTATTCACTGGAATTATATCTAAAGTCTATTTTATGATTAAAATGATTGCAATACTTGGCGAGTTGTCTCAGATGGAGTTAGTAGCTGTCTGTAACATTGCCATGTACCTTTTCCTGTTGTTAAAAAACAGGACCTAAGAATTTTTTTTTCACTTGGTGAAGTGAATTACCAAAGGAGATCTGTAGAGAAGAGCACACGTGGTAATAAAAATTATTTCTTAAAAATATTCTCGAGCCTGTCTAGTTTCATAATAATATAGGTTAATTTTGGATTTCATGAATGATAACACTGATAACAATAGATTAAAATGTCAACCTCCATTGCAAAAATATTTTCTTATCTGTGATCTACCTAAGAGATGGTTACGCTGTCTGTTTCATAAAGTGCACAAGTTTCAGTGCTGGTGGCAATGGTAATATAGTATATGCATCATAGACATAAGTCTCAGGGTATCATGTCATAGCAATTCATTTTTGTCAGTGAAAACAGAAAGTTACTAAGAAAGGTGAAATCGCGGAATTAAGATGTTCACGTAATTTGGTCGGTATATGCTATATTATATATATGTGAAAACAACCAAAACAACCTTATTTTTTATCGCAATTTTTGACAAAAGTTTAAAAACAAGAACAATAAAAAACTATTATATGCTTGTTTACCTTTACTAACCATTATTATTGTGCTTTGATTTAAGAATCAGGCCTTGACAAGGACAAGGGTCCCAAGAACTAGTTAAAAAAGCTGTGTAAAAGCTCCAATAAGTGGTGATGGTGTTTGATGATGCAAATAATGGCTGGATAATTTGGCACAATAATTTCGGAAATTTTTATTCTGACTAACACTATTATTTCAACTTGACTCTAATTTATTTGATTCTAACTCCTGCTTTATATTTTGTACCTTTTGTTTTCTTTAAGAGGTTTTAATGTGGAATTCATTTTGTGCAGGCCTATCAGTAAGGGCTGATTGATTGTTCTCTGGTATGCAGAGACGTACCCAATACTGAAAAATGAGATGATATCAATTAATTGCTAGTTAAGCAATATTAGGCCTATTAATAAGGGGTGAACAATTCTAAAAAATGGGATTATAGCTGAGCCATTATTACCTGCTCCCTCAGTTTCACAAAAAGTTTGACTAGTAGCTGAGCAATTTTAATTTTCAAACTTGGCACTCTATGTGTGTATTTCCTATATAACACATTTTTTTCATTTAGATTAACATAGAACTTATACAGTACAGTCTGAATGTAATCTATCTCGCGCACACGCTAATATCACACCTTTGCGTGGAGGATGGCAGTCGTTTGTCTTTTGTTATAATTAAATCCCTTGAGGGTTTTGCGAGTTTATATTTGTGTGATAAAAAACAATGTGCTTGCGAAGAAATATCAGAGCAATTATATTTCTTGTAATAGCAAGATGCGTTGTGTAAATGTATTGATAAGCAATTCCCTTAAGTATTAGCGTGAAGTAATTAAATAATAAAAATCTTTTGCGAAGTTTTATAATACAATGCGCAAAAATGTATTGTTGATTTAATAACTTAAAAAGATTCCAGCATGTTTAATTTAAGAAACATACAAGAAGCATTGTTCACAACTATTAAATGCTGCTTTTCGTTTATAAACTTTTAAAATGTGATCTTAAAAACATTTCTATCGCCGCTTTTCGTCTTTAAACTTTTAAAATGCGATTTATAAAAAAAAAATTTATATACCTCAAATGCTGCAGTAACGTATTTGATCTGTTAATATACACACATATTTTATCAAAACTATGCATTATTTTAATTGATACATGTTTTGATATATTCTTAAGTCATCTTCAGTCTAAATGTTTTACAAAGGCTTGTAGTGTATATATGTACAAGGGCAACGGACAAAAGCTAAATTTACAAACCTTACAAATTATTTTGATAATTATCAAAAGGTTAACTACAAGAAAACAAAAATTAGAAATAATTAGTCAGGTTACAAACAGAAAAAAAAGTGAGAAAGTGAGAAAAAAGTTTATCTTATTCTGTTATGTTGAGAATTAGTAATTTAATATGTATTTTCAAAAACCACTTCATTTAAAAAATATAAAAATGCACAAAGCTTTTCGTAACATTGCATTATCAAGTGAAAAAATATTTCTAAGCTAAGAAAACATATACACGTATCTAAAGTAAAATAAGTAGTTTTCAATCCAAAACAGTCTCAAAGGACAATCAAAATTAGGTCTCAAAGGACAATCCGCAAACGAAAGGATATAAAAAGCCGGGAGGAAATTGGTAATTTAATATATATACATTAAGTAAATTCGAAATATTAAAGCAAATATAAAACAATTTTTTTCTTAAGTTTACAACATGCTTCCCTCTCCAAAGCCACCATTTTGTGATATTTTTTTCAGATAAAACCAGTTTGACACCACTTCCCCCCAGTTGCAAAAAATGCCCCTTGTGCATGTTGCTGCAAACCAATTAATCAAGACTCAAAGCAAAAGAAGAAAAGTAAATTATTACTACTAAGTTTTATTTCTATAAAATGTCTATGCTTTTAATAATTATTCATTCTTCGGCTTTTTAATCAGGTAAAAAACAAAGACCTGCGTGGATTCATTACCAAAGTTGATACTCTTCCAAAAGGAGTCTTGATACAAAATGACAACCTTTTACCAGATGTTTTGACCAAAGCTGGCAGAAAGCCTGTGGCAATTTTTATTTTTAGTCTACTGACTCCTTGTATTTGAGCATTAGGTCATGTCTTTTTGTTTTTACGTAAAATTATGGGCTGCTAGCAAGCCGTTTTTGTGCTATGTGTAATATACCTAAATTAACTGTACAAGAATATTTTCCTATCACGTTAATAGAAGACCACTAGCTAGCCAAGATAATGAAACCAGAATAAATTATTTTTTTAATTTTCTGAAACAATATCGACAAATACTTTATTTGTGATTATTTGCACCTTGTGGTCACATTAACATGTGCGAATAAAATATTATAGAATAAAGCATTCGGGTTTTTTGAAAGTAGTTTTTAAACTTGTGAAATCAACTTGTGAATTTTAATTTGTGGGTTGTAAAAATAATAAAATATAAAACAAATCTTTAAATTTTTTTAAGTGATTGTTGAGCGCCATCGCCACATTTTTACAATGTTATTTTTAAGGGCTGAAAAGTTGTTTGATTTGTTTAGTTTTTTTCTTTACTCTTTTTTTTTTAAAGTGGAGACGTCTAAAGTTTAACAAACATTCTTTTTACTTTATATAATTAAAAATTAATGTATTTGGAAATAAGTTAAAGGTACATAACTGTCAGTTTCATGCTGAACGATTATGAAATGTACAGTGATAAATGTTTATCACAGTACATTTCATAATCGTTCAGCGTGAAACTGACAGTTATGTATTTTTGCCTTTTTTTCAAATGCATTGAATTTTAACACCGCTCTACTTCATCTTTGTTGGTATTGAGCACTTTATCAACAGAAATAACTTTTGAAAACTACTTTATATAATTATTATATTTGTTTCTGGATCTATTTTCCTAGCTGCTTATGTTTTTTTTGTTTCAAATCGTGATGTAACATTCACAATAGGTTGCGACAGATCGCATTGTTCAGGATGCTAAAAAACTTTGTGATTGTGACAACTCAATTGTGCGGATTGTGCATGATACACGGTCCATGATGTTATGTGTCCTGATTCCGGTACAGTATATGTATATATATATATAATTTTTTTGCAGTGGTTGAGGCTTTATTGCTACTGATATTTTTTCATTGTAATGATTCAGAAAAATAGATCACTTGTAAAAAATCTTGTATTCAAAATTGCTGGGAGCCAAAGTTCAAGTCACTAGAATCTAGTATATCATTTATTCCAAATGGATTTTATGTTAATAATATTAATGAGCAGACCAAAATTCTCATCAATACTGTCAATGTTGTAATTTTCTCTAAATCCAAACCTGTAAATCTTGAAGGTGCAAAATAAAAAATTCAATATAGTTTTATGGGCTTTGCTTGGACTGACAATTTCTGTGTTTTTATCATGGGCTAACAACTAGTTTTAAAAAATTATGTAGAAATAGATTGGTAAGTTGGAGAGAAGTACTTATATTCTTGTGCTGTCTTAAACAACTGTTGCAAAATTTTGCCATTGTCATAATGGCCAATCTCTACAGCGTCCACAACAGCAAAAGTTTAATGTTGTCATGGATGCAGAGGGCTGGCAATGTTTTTGACGAATGTATTTTGATGGTTTTTGAGCAATTCATGGTGATGTTGCGGTTTTGTATAATCCTGTTGTTTTTTAAACAATCTACTGTATAGGGTTGTCCAGGTTTTGATGGTTTCTAAACAAATTAGGACAATATTACGTTTTCCAAATTTTGCTTTAAATCCTGCTTTAATGGTATGTCAATAATCCACAACAACTTTTTTATGATTCTGTTTTTGTGGTTAAATGACCTACAGTATGCCAATGTTTGCTCTTATGATCCTGTTTGATGGTCTTAAGTGAATTATGATAATGTTGTGGTTTTGTTAGATCACGTTTTGATAGTTTTTAAACAATCTACGGTCATTTTTCTCTTTCTGTGGGGTTCTATGATTTCATTTTGATTTTTTGTAAGCTGTGTTTTTCCAGCCTAATTGAAGTAAAGATAAATTGAGCTCATTTCTATGCTAAGTTATAGCTGGATAAATATATGTCTCATAATAGCTGAATTCAAATAATTTAGAAAAAGGTTTATTTAGAGCCAAATTGGAACAGAATTTGTAGACATTTCTTGAGCAAGTTAGTTTGTGCATGCAAAACATTTGGTTGAAGTATTTTCCATGTTTGTATGTTGATAATCAGCAAAATGATTTAATTTTATTCATACATATATATATATATATATGAATGTATCTAAAATGCTTTAATTAGTGTGCTGTTTTCCGTGATATGATCATTAGTTCTTTAGTTTCATTATGTACCCAAAACAAATAAACGGCCCAAATTTGCATATTTTTCTTTTCTTTTTTTTTTCTTTTTTGATTATGTTTTTAAAAAAATTTATATGCCACAAATACTAAAACCAAAAATTAGTAGGTTTTTCTCTCCTCCAATTTTATTAAATGCTATTAAAACAAGTTTTATTCAATAAAAAAAAAAAAGATTACAAAAGAGGTTTTAAAAAATTCAGTTTAAAAGCAAATTATCTAGCGGTGAGGGCGTGTGCTGTTGTTGTATAACAAAATTGTTTTTTCTTGATATTATTTATTACGAACTTCACTACCATTTATATAGTATATAGACAGGGTTCGAATTAGAAAACCAAAGTTGGTTTGCAAAAATTTCAGCTCTCTGTAATGAGTTTTACTTTTTCCTGCGTTATTATTTTTATGTTGGAGACAAGTGGGGGACGTTTCAACTTGTAAACCCCCAAACACAAGAGCTGAGCATCTGAACTAGCGACTCTCTCAGCTTTAACTTTCTTGTCTTCGATAGCCGAATAATGTTGCAAAATGAAATAAGTTTATTTTTATAGCATGCTGTAAGAAATTATTCAAAATTTAATTATTGTTTCAGAGGTTCTTAACCAGTTTTTGTGAATAAATGCAGTATACTTATTAAAGTTGTTTTCACACAAAATATCTTTGTTTCAAACATGAGTCTTTTAGTAAAATTCTGTTTCTTATTTTTTAACGCTAACTGCACTAAAAATAAGAACACTGACTTTCTGTTAAAAACACTTTCGATCTACCTGTTCTATTCTACTCTAATTTTATTTTTTTTCTTTGTACATGCAACTTTACTCATAAGAAGTTAATAATATTAATTGAACTATTTGACAATATTGAAACTGAAAACTTTAAAAAAATGTTTTGACTTTATAATTTTTCTCTAAATTGACATGTAAATGTTAATTTATGATAAGGCCAATATATGAGTTTTGTAAAAATTGTAAAAGTATCAAAAGTTTCTTTCCACAAATGTTTCTACACTAAATGTCAAAAAGACAGATGACAACCTTTTTTATAAGGCTATGCCCAATGTGTATAAAATTCTACTACAATTATCTTGTTAAGTTGATATTGGACTACGATTTGACTAAAATGATGCAGTTACAACATTTTTTTTAAATTTTTAGAATCATTATTTTATTATTAACCTTTGCAGAATTATGCAAAACAACAAGTAATGTTTATTAAATATTTTGTATTCTTTTCATTGTTTTTTTAAAGTGGTCAGTTGTTTGATAAAAAACCTTTGTGTAACATCTAGATATAATTATCACAAATGGGGCAGCACTTGTCAGAACCAGTCACAGAAAAAAAGACATCTGGATCATCCAATTCCCAATATCGATCTGCAGCAACGTCAATGCAAGGATGGAGAATCAGTATCTTTTCTAACAAGCAATGTGATACAATATGATGTTATCAACTGACTTATATCAAAAAGTCACTACTAGATAAATATACATCTACATAAGATGTTTGAGCAAACGAATTTTAAGAATTTTTGTTTTTCTTTGGATAAAACGTAAAACACTTTTTCTAATAACATAATGTGGTGCAAACAATGCATGCCCAGAAGCTTTATTGTTCCTTCTGTTCCAATATACGGAAAAAAATTTCACAGCCTACCTCCTGTGAAAAGACTGTTTAATTTTACATGAAAGAGCTGGGAAAGTTGTCTAGAAAGTTGTACATTTTTCGAAAAATCTTCATTGATTCTAAAAAAATAATATTGAACTTATAAGTTCCACTAATCATGTATGACATCAAACTCCAAGTGAGTATTGTATTTAAAACTTACCTCTCACGAAAAATTAAGTTTGTTTAAGTTAAGTTTAAATTTACTGATTTTAATAAATAGAATACAAAAATAAACTTTATTTTTCGTATTTAAAAATCATTTAATAGTAATGATAAAATATAGTTTTGAGAATTACCTTCCATACACTGTTACTTGCTGTTCATAAATTTTAATAGCCTTTAATACTCTGCTATTATAAACTAGCTGAATGTGTTAATTTTTAATTTATGATGTTTATTACCACCCTCTCCCCCTGCAATTAAAACATTGGTAAACACTAAAAGCATGCTTGGAGCCCCCCCCCCCCCCCCAATTTTTTTTATTCTTTTACAATAGTTGGCCTTGTGTAAAGCAGGGAAGTTCTAATAGAAAGTAGTTTTGAACTATTAGTAAGGGCTATTGTGTGTTTCCTGTGCACATGCTTGTTAAAACAGGTTTTTTTGATCTGAAGTTGTTCTTTAGTCATTTTAAAAACACAAAAAGATTTTTCTTATAACGGGGGTAATGAAATTATGGACAATCAACAGCAGCGCTTAAAATAACCACTGGTCAAGGTTCCAAATTTTAAACAAAACAAATGGTCAATTTCGCCAACAACTAATCATACCTTCCACCAGCGAAAAGACGCTCCTGAAATTTAATCAAAAAAACTAACATACTGTTTTTCAAAAACGTAGCTATACGGCAAAGCATAAAGTGTTAATATCAAACCAAATTTAGAAAAAGTTATTATTAAAATTATAGGGTAGGCAAAGCATAAAATATCACATTTCACAAAGAAAATTTAACTTTAGATAGCACTTACCAAAAGGTTTGCTAGAAAATAATAAATAATAAATATTGACACCCTTGTAACTAGATGTTCTACACCTTAAAAAATTGTAAATGCAAAAATTATCTACGGTATATTATTGGCCAAAAATGTACATATTTTGCCACATGGAATTTCATATGTTTAATAAAATTTTGTCCTAAAAGTAGTTAAAGGGAACCCAAGGTATAAAATGATGTTGTACTTATGTTATAGAGCCTTAAAAGTTGGTTAACATTAACATAATTTTTTTAAAAAGCTCTTTTCGTTCTCAAGATATTCACATTTAAAGAATTTCATATTCAATTATGCTGCATAAATTTTAATGTCATATTTAAGTAATAGCAAATTTTAACATTTTCTGTCATTAGTAGTTTTAGACCTGTTAAGGGATGTGCATTCAAACTTTATCAATGCATAGATATTATAAAGGTGAATTGATTAACAATTTTTTTTGCCAAAATGAAACTTGTTTGCTCGTCTCTGGAATGTGCAGTGTTTTGAAAATTTTATGCTAATTTTTATGCAAATTATTTACATGTTTTAGAGCTTTAGTTAATAATATTATATTTTCAGATAATTAGCAAACCTTTCTAGACCTATTACCATTAAAACATTTTCCGAAATATAAAAAGATTTGTAGACGACTTTAAAGGTCTTTTATATGTGCTTAACTTGTTTTTTGTTTTTTTTGTGGGAGATAAAGCTTTAAAGTGGAAAATAGCATGAGTACAATCATTTCATTGTTTCACCCACAGGTATCATTATTTATTCCAAGCATCTTATTCGTACATATTTTGGTGAGCATTTTATTTGGCGATGGGCCAAATTGATTTTTTTGCAACCATTTAATTGGGTGATGGCAAATATCTTAAATTTGGCATGCATTTAATTTAGCGAGGGTAATTTTAACTTAAATTTGATGTGTATTTAATTATCCATGGAAAGATTTTCTTTCATTTCTTATGTTGCTTACAAATTTTATCTTAAAAGCTTGAGGACAGAAAAGATAAAAAAAAACGATTTTTTAAACAAGAACATGCTTTATATCATAACAAAAACAGCTTTTTTGTTACATTTTTTGTCTGTAAGAGAGTTGAATTTTTATGCATTGAATTTGGCGAAAAATAAAAAAAAATTTGGCGAGCATTTAATTTGACGATAGATGAAAAAAATTAAATTTGGTGAGCAGTTGATTTGACGATTTTAGACCAAAATCGTCAAATTTAGAATAATAAAAAACAAACAAGGTAGTCAAAGTACTTTCAATATTTTTATTATCATATCCATTGTGGGTTAACTGCTGAAATTGGGAAAATATAGGAACTTTATTAGGGTTATCATTAGAACTAAAAATTCTGAACACAACATTATTGGTACAAAGTTGAAAAACATAGTTACGCCAATTTCCAGTTTTTTGTTTAATGTGATATCAATTATTTGATGTGGGAATATTCTCATAAATCAAAACATTTTTTTAAAGCATTTTTTGATCGAAAAAAATCCTTGATGTGGTCCGGATTTGATTGGCCAAAAAACATTCGAAATAGAAATTATGCAAGATGTCAAAATAATTATATTGCACGTGTTCTATTAAAAAAAAATTCTTCTAGAGTAAGACAGACCATGTTTAATCTGCCAGCTAAACAAAAATAGAAATAATACTTATCTTGTCCAGCAGTCCTGAAATGTTGTTCGTTGTTATTATAAAAGAAAAAAAACAAGAATTCGCAATCTAAACTTACTCATAGTTTACCCCCTCTTCCTGAATCGCTGGTTAATCTTTTTTTCTATGTCCAAAAGTAACAACATGCAAATTTGAAGTCATTCTACAAAGAAAATTGTTGAGACAAGACACAAGTTTATAACGTTTTGATCTTAAACCTTTGGATGTAATTGTGTAATTAACCTATGTAATCAGGAATAATTTGAAATGCTAGAAATTCGAAGTGCATTTGTCAAGGTTAAGATTTCTTGTTATTTCATGATTTGCCTGCTTTGGTAAACCAAAAGATAGTATTTCTATATTCAATTGTTATTAAATGTGTTTTCACCAGCTTTACATTTATTTGATACAGAAATTTAAAAAAATAGATGTTTTTAGGCAAATTTAACCCTAATTGAGTGCGCATTTGCCAAGTGTAATTTTGCTGTATTTTTAGAAAACACTTGTTAACAAAGCAATATTTATTTTGATTTTAAAGAAAATTAAAATGAATATGTTGTTTTTGTTATGAAACAGCATATTTTCCATTTGTGGGAAGATATTATAACGTTACAAACCCCCTTATTTTCATTTTATTTTTAAAATGGTAGCAAACAGGACTTTAGGTTCTGCGTGACATTGGCTGTCAGAAACTTCAGACAGAATGTTAAAATATTAGAACTTAAGTAATTGGATTTCAAGCAGATAATGGTTTTTGGATAAATTCCAAGCTGTGGATTACATCAAGAGAAAGTTTTATTGGTGGCATTTTGTTCCTTTTATGATACAAAGTGTGCGAAGTTTTATTTCTTTTGTAAAAGGCTATCAAACGTTATAATAGAGAAAGGAGAGAAATCAGCCATCCCCCAGTCATAATGTGTTAAAATGTAGCAATTAGCAGAAAATTTACCTATTATTTACCCAATTTATTTTAATCTTATCATCAAGGGGATATGTCCAAGGTAGTAAAATGTATATCAATAATGTTTAAAAAGGATGACTGCCATTCTTCACCTTCAGTAAACCATGTTAATATAACTAAATGCGATTTTGAAAAATACAAACAGATTAAGAACAAACTGAATGTTGCTGCATTATTTTATAGGTTTAAGGAATCCATTTTGTAGGACATTGTGCCTTGTAAAATTGCCTGAAGTAACTAATCACTTCTAAGACTATTTTATTTTGCCTGATTTACTTTTCCTTAACTGATGCTGTCAGACATGGAGGATGCTCATACACAAATTTTATCCTTGAAGGAAGATAAAGATGCTGCATTTTTTGCTGTTTTTGATGGCCATGGTGGTAATTTAATTTTTGTACTATGATTATTATGAAACAGACAAGTTTTTTTAATGCTAAAACAGTGTTGCCACGCCTTCTCAAAACTCCTCCAATCTCTGCTAAGAATAGATTTTTAAACGTTTAAATCAAAGGTATGGCAAATTTAGGAGATAAATTATATAAAATATTCATATAATCTACCTTCTAAATTTGATTCTTCTTTAAAGTCTCTATGGCAGTTAGGTGTATTGTTTACACATTTTTTTTAATACCTGCACCTGAAATCCTGAGTAAAAACATTTCTCAAGAAATTATGGATAAATAATTTCAAGAAAAACTATTATGAGGATGCAAAAAGATTTATATTTCCATACATTATCATCAACAAGCATGCAAGGTATATAAAAAATTGTACAGAAACCTACCTGAAATAATTTTTAAACCTTTTTCTCCTAAGATTTACTACTTCTAAGACATCATCTTTTTGTTTGCCAGTTTATATCAACAAAAAACACGATGGTGAACTTTATTCTTTACTTATTTGAAGTTAAACTATATTAGAAGAAAAAAATGAAATTTTGAAGTTTCACAACTCAGTGTCTTACTTGTTTTAAAATGGTCCGGAACTAGAACCGTTGTTACTTGATATGTTTATTGATATCTACTAGTCAATAAAGCCTGTGGAAAATACACTTGGGCAGGATAGCAATAAAAAAATGTTTGGATTTTAATGACGTCAGCAACCCATCCAAAAAAATAGATTTAGAAACTTGTTTTCACGTCACCTTTATTGTGTTGAGCTTAAAGCGCTGATTAAGAAAATGTATATGATAAGGTGCTTTTGATGAACGGTTAATAAGATAAAAGGTTTTATAAATTTTGCTGACGTCTGCAACCTCTCTGCAAAGTGCAAATTTTTTTAAAAAATTTGTATACCCTGATCAAAAAAATGTATAGGATCATATACTTTTGACAAACCTTTGCAGAGATGTTAGGTTTAAAGGTTTTTTGATGACGTCATCAACCCATCTTTTCCAATACGGATTCGAGGATCCAGGTTTGGGAAACTTACCCAAATTGGTCCTAGGTGGTCCCTAGTTACCCCTTCGGTAAAAAATGACTGACGTCACAACCTTGTTTCCAAGTTGTTTGGCCTCAAAGTTATAACTGTAATGCAATGTCTTCACCAATCTTATTAAACACATTGACGTCAGTCTAAATGCATTGCAGGGGCGGATTTAGACTTCGGATACTTCGGCACTCGCCTAAGGAGAAATTTCTCCAATGAGAAAATTATGTGTATCCAAAAGTAGTAATTGATTTAAAGCAATGCATAATTTTTATTATAAGTGTTTAATAAGGTTCTTTTTGCACAGGATCCGGATTAATAATTTTATCTCCACTTAGGAGTGTTTGCTGTGACTCGACTCTGCTTCAATGTGCTTTGCCCAAGTAATATGGTTTTCACGCTAGTCGTACTATATTTTGCCCCATTTCGCTGATTTTGTTTCTCTCGATTTCTTTGTTTTCTGCCGTAAAAACAGTCGACTTTGGCGGCTGCCGAAGTGTGGACTTTGAAACTCTCTAGAAAACAAAAGAATTTATGTTGTTAAGAAGAATCTCGCTGCAGTATGGACTTTTGGACTCTCTTAAAACAAAATAATTTATGAACTCAAGAAAATCTCGCTGAAGTCGTTGAAATTTATGGTAAAAGAAAAATTGATATTGGTGGATGGGGCGGTAGCCGGTCTGTTTGATAGGTTTGGCCACCTTCGGCAAGCTGCAATTCCTAAGCTTGCTTCAAATACAAAATGTCTACTAAAAGAAGGCTAAGGAATTGCTTTGTATTGACTTGCAGCAAGTAATTGAAGTTTTAAAATATCTGATTGCGGAATGAAGTTGAGCAATGTTGCTAAGAAGAAACATTACCAAAAAACATTTATTCTCTGTGTCACCTGTGATTGCAAAAAAGCTGTTTGACAGAATAGCAGGCTTTGACTTAACAAAGATCATAGCATTAAACTCAATGACTACGCTTGCAGGTACATCTGTTTACTTTTAATTCATTAATCTTAGAGTAGGATACACAATTCCTTTCTATTGCTGTGCTAGCAAGTGTGAACATGAAACTGTTTATAGTTTCACTATCAACAAATTTGAAAAAGATTTGTGTCAAATTAAAAAGAGCTGTGTTATCTTGGGTTTCTTTTTTATTTAAGGATCAAGACATTTTATAACAACGCAATAAATTGAATAGCTAGCCAGCTGTTTACTTTTTGTAGCTGGTAAAGGTGTAATGTATAACAATTTGTTGACAACAACTTTGTATGTTTACTTTTGTAAATTCAAAGCTTCTGGCAGATTTTTTAACATGTCACAAGGCCAAGAAAGAGAACACTAGTTTTGGGAGGAAGACTTTGACAAGATTTGATGAAGTTTTGGTTCAAAATCTCTAGCCTTGTATCGAAATAATTCCTTGAAATGGTGCTAATTATATATATATACAATTCGAATAAGAAAATAGCATGGCTTAATGGGTGAAATGACAAAAGTTTTTTACACTTTTACTAAAGAAGTTGTCATGCTGATAGACATGGAAAATGTTTGTGGTTTTACCAACATGGCGAAAATGACTTATACTATAGCATATATACTTATTACAACCCTATGGACACAAAAAGGTGTAATAATGTAGTTAACAATATCTGTTCTTGAATGATTTTGTTTTGTTAAAAATTTCAACTATTTATAGCAATTATCGCATAACAGCTAAAAAGCATTTTCAAGTTTGATTCAACAATTTTAAAGTCTGAGTCAAAAATGGTTACCGAAAAATAAAAGCAGTGTTTTTCTTGCTAGTAGGCTAATAGGGCTAAATATTTTTTGATTGAATGTTCTGCTAAATCAGTATTCATTCTTTTGCTTTCGTAGGTTGTTGTGTTTTAAGTTTTTTGTGTTAATAGCTTATTATTTAGCTATTGCTGCTTAAAAATCCGAATTTCAAGTAGCTGCCTTTACCTGTACAAAATCTTGATATAATTTTGCCATTTTTATTTTATTTATCTATTGTTGTTTATGTTATTGTTACTATGATCTAATAATACAAATAAAGCCTGTTTACATATGCATTTTTGTGTTGTTGTTTTTTTAGCTTATTTTTCTCTCAGGCTCACTTATTTATGTTATTAAATGTTTTAAATAGGTTAAATATAAAAGGTTTTTATTAGTAATATATACCGTTTTGCATTACTGAAATATAAGAATTATGTATGTCTTTTTTATTGAATTAAGTTTCCGAAAATTTATAGCCTCAATATTAGCCAAAAGCTATTATATTCATAACTTACAAAAACAAGCCTGCAAATAATTTTCTGGATTTGAAAGAAAGAAGAAGTTTTGCTAGCTAGCTAATTTTAGCCTTAATTCTTCTGAAAACATTATTTGGCTTTCATTTAAGAATTTTGTAATTGTTTTTTTTTTTTTCAAATAACATGTAAGAAATGCATTTGTAAAGGTCCTGTCTGCTGCATTTTGGAGTGTTAAAATAAGTAAATAAGCTAAAGCTTCTGGGTATCAGGGGGGGGTGCTGGGTATCAGGAGGGGGGGGGGGTGCTGTCAGTCCCATTTGGGGGCTCACAGCGCCCCCCAAGACCCTGATTTAGGTGGTCACAGACTGACACAACTTCTGTATTAATAGATTTGTTTTGCTTTTTATTTTTGTAAATATTCTTTAGGTCAAAGGGTAGCTCATTATTGTGGAGAAAACTTACATAAAGACATACTACAGACAGAGGAGTATAGTAAGTATTAAATTGCTGATGGTACAAGAAAAATTGTCTCCTTTCAAGTTTTTTCACTTGTGGACTCCCCTGCAAGATTTTCTTTGCTACAAAAGGAATCTTGTTAGGAAACTTATGTTACATTCAGTGAGAAAGAGATGTCTTCATACAAATTGAGTACTTCAACATTGTTTTCCTCTTAAAACATTGATATAGCGATTTTCAACAAAGCATGTTATAAGCCTGTATATGCTTTGGTTGTTAGTGGCTTAAAACACATTACACGTCTAGGTTTAGCATGTGTAGTCATGAGACAAAAGTTAACACATCTTGTCCTAAAAAGTCTCGTTTTTTCTCAATGTTGTGCTTCCAAAATAATACTTAATGCATCTTTAGAAGAGTCGTTCTGTTAGACTGGCATGGATTACATGGCTGTAACAGATATTTCACATTTTCTAACCTGCTGGATCATCTTAATTTTCTGTACTGCTTATTAGCATAATTAAGGCATTGTAAGATTCGAAATTTGGCATCTGTCAGGGATGTATGTACATAAGCGCACATGTCTAGCTATCCAATATAATTTATCAATTTTTAATTTAACATTGATTCATGCATGGATAAAGCAGTGAGTCAAAATTCTGTTATTTTTAAATCGTTTACAGTCTTCACAGTTTACAGACATTTTATATAAGTGAATCAAAAAGTATTCATCTTTACTTTCTTTACCAACAAATTTTAGATATCTATTTCATTAAAATCAAAAATACCAGAAATATTAAAGTGGCAAAAAATTCTGTTGTTAGCGTTTATCGAAACAAATCTGCAAATCTAATAGGCTAGTAAGGCGAGCCGAGTCTGCTGGAGAACTTGAAGTACTACAAGCCACCTAAGTAGAGTCAAGTGGTGTAGTCCCTACAATTTTTAAGTTACTAAAAAGACCTTGAAATGCTTTAAAAAGGCCTAACCGTAACCCTAACCCCTAACCGTAACCCCTAACCGTAACCCCTAACCCCTAACCGTAACCCTAACCCCTAACCCTAACCCCTAACCCTAACCCTAACAATGACTCTTTCCATTAGGGTTAGGGTTAGGCCTTTTTAAAGCATTTCAAGGTCTTTTAGTAACTTAAAAATTGTCTCTCTTTGTGGCAGAGAATAATTGACCAATTACAAGGTTAAAGAGTCCAGCCTGACAAATTACCAGTTTTTATTCATAATTAACAAAACAATTCCAGTAAACTTCTTTCTGACTCATATTAAATTTTCCAAATCCCCATTATTTTGCATCAAAAGTTTCTTGCAAGTATCTAGCTAATCCACAAAGATAAACAGCAAGTCTGGAAATGATTTTGGCTAAACCTTCTTTTTTACTAATTTTCTCTAGTGATATATAAAAAAAATGATACCTTGCTTCTTTTTAAGTAGTTTTGCTGCACATTCCAAATTTTAAGATTATTTTTCGAGCTACTGTAGTAGTCGTCCTGACCTTCAAATATTAAGGCAGCCTTTATGTGTGAAAATCAGTGTGTTATTCCCTCTCGCTTTCCCCATCGTACATTGAACGATCAAATTGTTTTAGTTTCAGTTTGTTCGAGCAAACACGTTGTTGTAGTTTGCTCTGGTTATCTACCAATATATAAGTGTTGATATTGGCAATTTGTGTTTCGTTCTTTTTAAAAAAAACTAACTGAGTAATGAGATAATCAGTTGTGTTGTGTGTGTGAAAATCAGTGTGTTATGTGTGAAAATCAGTGTGTTATTCCCTCTTGCTTTCCCCATCGTACATTGAACAATCAAATTGGTTTAGTTTAAGTTTGTTTTAGCGAACATGTTGTTGTAGTTTGCTCTGGTTATCTACCAATATATAAGTGTTGATATTGGCAATTTGTGTTTCGTTCTTTTTAAAAAACTAACTGAATAATGAGATCATCAGTTGATTTCTACCGTCATTGGAGTTTTCGGCCCCGTCCTAGCACGGACTAATCAATAACTCCTCGTGATAGTGGGCCATACCTTTGTTTAGGTATTCTCATCAGTTAGTAAGAACAATTTTTTTTTTTTAACTTGTCGTTCTCATTGTCGTGCAACTGAAACAAATTCAAAGGACCGTTTTGATTCATGATGCGTATGTATATCTTGCGTATGTATGTCTTGCTACGACAGCTACTCGAGTGAAAAGAGGTCGATTTTAAGACATGTGCAGCCATATATAGTTGAAGGGCCGTTTAAACGGGCCGTTGTCGACTGTTGTTCGTCTTTTTCAAAAAAGCACAATGTGAGTATTAGTTGTTGCCATAGCGATATGGGTTATGATTAATTTAAGAGAGCGGTTGCAACTTTGTACTCAGGTCTCCTTTATAAGTAAAACACAATTCAGGATTTTAGTACAGCTAATTTCAGAGTTGGACACGGCTAAAGGTGTCCATGCGTTACGTTTTGTTGAAAATTTGTGTCAACAGGCCGTTCTACAGTATATTTTTTGTTTGATATTTTAAGGCACAATGGTGGTGCATAATGTTGCTATGGTAATATGAGTTTTAGTTGGTTTGAAAAACAGTTTAAGTGTCAAGTAGCTGTGTTGTAGCCATCATTTTCTAAGAAGTTTTAAAAACACTCAAACAATATCTGTGACCGAGCCAGTGTACAACAGCAGCAATTGAAACCTACGTTACCACAATAAACACAACTTTGTGTGTGTGTTATCTTTTTTTTTGAAATTTTGTTACACGCAACAGGTATATTGATTTCCAAGGCCAAACTTTTCTGCTGCTATTGTTAAAAGAATCATTCCTTGATGTTATTGGCTACTATAAAGGGAAAGATAACACTCTTATCACTTCTATCAGCATGTTGTGGTAGGCTGAACTAAATACACCAGCTAAGTGGAATTTTCCCTAGTTCAAAAAAATGTTTTTTTAGCATTTTCTAAAATTCAGTTATTTACTATGTTAAAAGTCACTCTGTATATCAAAATAGCAAGTCTGGTGCAATGTATAGGTGTAAATGAATGTTGTAAGATTTCCTTTTTGCTTAAGTTATTTCTTTTTTAAAATACTAATAACTTTAGCAACAACAACCTAGGCCTGCGGTATGTAAAGACCAACATACAAAAGTTATACTGTCTATAACACAAAACATACATTATAAATTTTATTTGCAGCTACCCAGATGACTTTCTTTTTGCCACTTGGTTAGCTAGAAACATCAATTTTTTATTTTATCCCAGAAAGCAAATGAGCAATTGTTTGTTAGATTTCAATTTATTGTTGCCAAAAATGCTTTGCTTGGTGTTTCCTTTTTCTGCATCATGTGTGTAATTTTTTCCCAAATGAAAGTTAATGAAATAATCATTAAAGATTGCATTGAAGATTCGAAAAACTCTTCATTTAGTTAGCTTTGTTTGATAAATTCAAAGTTACAGTTAATTTCTGTAGATACTTTTCCCATAATATAGGCCACAAGGTGAGTTGCAGGTTTTTGAAAACTGTGTCTGTTTGTCATTAGCTTGCATTGACCTTTCTCACTTGTTGTGAGACTCATCTTAGATGGCAAAAAGCATGGCAAGAAATGAATTATAACTATTTTACAAAATATTTTAAAAAATATCGTCTTTTAAAATTTAATCAAGTCAAATCGTTAAAGCTAAAGTCATTAGTATGCCCTGTTCAATCTATGCTAGCATGGAAAACGGACATTAACCTGATAATAAAGGTTCTTCCAAGCAAGGTACCAATACAACCTTTGTGAATTTCCCTACATGAGAGTGAGTGTGGCCCTCCATACATGTGACACTTGAATACTGTACACGAAATAACATGAAGGCCTCCAATATAATATCCAGAATAGTATGGTATTAATCTTAATTTACAAAGATTTAAATAAGTAAGGATAAGGATAAGTAAGGTTATGTAATGTAGGGTAAAATGTAAAATACCATTATCATGAAGGATGAATACCAAAGAACTGTTACAATGAGACATCATATTTTGCTATTTTGTTACTCCTGTTATTCATATTCATACCATAATATTTCTTCATTTACTGATCAACTTTAACAGGTTATTGCTGCCCCATAACATTATGCTTAGATCAATGGGAAACGTGGGGGAAATCTTCAGATGGAACTCAAGTATGAAAGATGTTTTATTGCAGCATAGAACGAAAGTTCTTATAATAGGCCTTAATACATTGTATATTATTTTACTTTATTGCATTTTCAGTTATAGCAAAATCAATGTATTATAATGTAACCAAAATACCAAATATTTTTTGTAAATGGTTTTAATTGGGCTAATTTAATTTTATGGTAATACAATCTTTCTTTGCAGAGAACGAAGAATATGTGCAAGCATTAAAAAAAGGTTTCCTGAAATGTGATGAAAATATGACGCATGGTGAGAATGTTATGAATTCCAGTTAATTTCTTGTAAAGATTTCTTCAAGTGTAAACTACCTATGACCGTGTTATCAAATTCTAATAAGCAAAGTTCCTATTAAAACATTAAGACAGCGTTTCTTGCTATAGATGGATGTTGTGAATACAGAAAAGTTAAAGTGTCATATATAGTATTACTTTAATAAAAAGAAATCAAAATAACAAGCACCTTTTGGTAGTTGGGATTTGAAAATTAAACTATCATGAAGATTATATCTACATGTTCTATCATTCTAATCTAGCAAAAACTAATCAAGATAGAAAATTGTCTTCAAAAGTTATTTGCTCACATAGTTAGCTTTAAATTTCAAAGAATTAATATTAATGAAGTTTTATCATTTGAATCAATTTAAACTAGTAAAGCTGAGCTCTAAATTGGTTGGTACTAAACTAAACTTAACAAAAAACTAAAACATATTTTTTGTTGATGTGCAGAATTATGAGCGAATTAAGAGCGTTTAAAAACAGAAGATATTAAAGAAAAACAAAGATGTTTCTTGTTGCTTTATGACCTTATTTGATCACTGTTTAGATGACCAAATGCAAGATGAAATGTCTGGTGCCGCTGCTGTGTGTGTTTTGATCAAAAATAAAAAAATATACTGCGTAAGTACCTCTATAATCATTGATTGCCAGCCATTTATGGTGATAACATTGTTGCATTTAAATGGAGCCAGCATCAAGAATTTTGACCCTGACACACAGTATGTTTAATTTGGGTGCTTATTAAAACATTTAGCAAAGTTTTTTTGCTGCCAATAATTACTAGATGTCTTCTTTGTCAATAACACTGAGTGTTTTTTTTTTTCGTTATTGCGGTCCGAGGTGTCAAAATAGTCGTTGTTAGACTTCAATACCTGCTTTAAAAGTTCTTTTCTCGCAGGGTTGATAATTAGAGAAAGGTGGTTTTAAAAGAGTATAATTTTTAAAGGTGGGCGCCTATTGAGGGGAACGCTTATTAGAAGAAGGCACAAACAAACAAAACAACTATAATTGAAACAAAGAGTTTTCTCATTCTTCACCGGCAATTTTTGCGTAGTGTAATGAATAGCATTTTATGCTCCACTTTAACTCACTTTAGGACTACTTGAAGATAGCATTTGAATTTCTACGTATGCTTTTTTGTCGAAAATGGCTGTCTAAATTCAAATTGCATATCACTTAAAGATTTTGCTGTTGATTTCGATGGGTGATATTTTTTGGAATATTGACAGTGTTTGTAACTGTCTCATGTCTTAAACTTTTTTTCTTCTGTATTTTAGTCAAATTGTGGTGACTCGAGAGCTGTTGCAAGTGTTGCTGGAAAAGTACAAGAACTCTCTTTTGACCATAAACCGAATAATGAAAGTGTGTTGTATTTTTTTATTTTAACTTGTTCTGTAATTGTCCTGGCTAAAGAGAAACTTTGAAGTTCAGTTTATTCTTTTTCGAACATGTTATGCTTTTAATGCAAATACAAATTTCGGCGTAGTATGTAAAATTTTTAATTATAGACAATTTGTATTTAAATTTCCAGCACTTTAAATTCGGCCTTAGCACACACAGACTTCCACAATGCATTTTAGTGGAGTTTACCCAGTCTAAAAGCACTCCAATAATGGATGAACTAATAAAATCCCTTCTCCTTTATTATTGTCTTGAGTAGTTAGCAGGGAAAATTTTTTTTCAGATGAAGCAAGAAGGATAGTTGCAGCTGGTGGTTGGGTGGATTTAAACAGAGTGAATGGTAAGTTAAGTAAACAACTGTTAACTACTGATGTTTGTTTTGCTTCGAATGTTATATCAATTTAACGATGTGTTTATATTAAACGTTTTGAGGTGTTTTCTTTAAGCTATTTATTTTTTGTAGGAAATCTAGCTTTATCACGCGCCATGGGAGATTTTATATTTAAACGAAATAGCAAAAAACCACCCGAAGAACAAATTGTAACAGGTAATAGTGAAATGTTTAAGTAACAAGCCACTCTGTGTTTCCTTGACTTGCTAAAAGAACGTGACCTAGTAAAAAACTTAGCCCAAATATGGGATATTTTGTAGCCTTGGAATTTAACCCAACACTTCTCCACCTTGCTTTTTGCTTCAATCTGACCTTAAACATCGTCATACAAAGTCTGATTTGGGACATTAACCCTATTTTTAAATGCTTATACATATGAAACAACTAGCCGCTGTGATATATTATGATAGGACTTTTATTATTATTACAAGACGTGAAATGTATCCAAAATTGGGAAAAAAAAATTTCAAACCTTTCAGGCCACGGACCACGGATCTGTTTGCAAAACCCACACTTTTATTCTGAGTTAAATGAACAACTTCAGTAAAAAATTAAAATAATGACTTGAAACTTGTATGACACGTTTTTAGACAGGTTTGGTGAAATACAGCAAAAAAAAATTCATTACAATCATAATTCCGGAGTTGCTGATTTTAGCCGTTTTCGGAGACCCTTTTTTTTGACAGATTATCAAGTTTAACAAGTGCAGAAAAAATTAAAAGCAATTCTTATGATTAAAATAAGTCGGATATGTCCAAATGCTTTATCCTGTCCAGAGAAATTAGGAGTGCGCTTTTAAAAACGCCGTGCGGACTATTTAACCTAAATTTATACGGTAAAAAGTTAACATAAAATGTTTGCGTCGTATTATATAAGTCGGATATGGTTAATGTCCAAATGCTTTATCCTGTCCAGAGAAATTAGGAGTGCGCTTTTAAAAACGCCGTGCGGACTATTTAACCTAAATTTATACGGTAAAAAGTTAACATAAAATGTTTGCGTCGTATTATTCCAAAAATATTTAAACACATCTCCGAGGTCTTGTCATATAAAAAAACTAATAAAATTAACTTTTCTGATTCGATCGAATTTCAACCTATTAAATGATCTGAAAATTATCGTATTTGGCATTGCCCATTTTTGAGACAGAAACCGATTTTGTGTATAGTGTATACGATAGAGAGTTGGTATTAGTGTAACTAACGTGTCTAAGCCCATGTGATGAGATCATTGACAATTTATATCATCATTTATCCAGAATATTGCGTGAGCAGTTCACAGAAGTTCTTATGCACGTTATGTCAAGTGCTTTTGTAATAAATGTTCGGGAAACATATTTTGAAATCTATTTTTCAGCCTACCCTGATGTTATTGTTAAAGATATTCTTCCAGAACACGAGTTTGTAGTGGTAGCTTGTGATGGTGAGTGTTTTTACTAAATGTGTTTGAGTATCCCAGCATGCTTGGCTGTCTTAGTAAGATTAGAGATATTTAATTAGAACAAAAAAGATCTTTTTCTCCATATATTTTGAGTCATTATCTCGTGGTAAAACATTTATGGAATAGTTTTCAAATCTTCTTCATTGCGTTCAGAATACTAGAAAATTTGTGCCCCTATTTCTCCATTCAACTCATCTTTTTTTTGATAGGAATATGGGATGTGATGTCAAACCAGGAAGTAGTAGATTTTGTTCGTAAAAGACTTGCTAATCGTTCCCCACCTGAGCAGGTAGGTTTTTGTGTTACAATGAATGTACAATGAAGATACGATGAATGATGAATGTACGCTAGGTGTGGTATCCAGAGCTAATTTGATTGGTTATTTCGTTCGTATTTTTTTTCGGTTTTGTAAAAGCATGTTAACGTTGTTTCTTAAGTTTGAACAATATGGTTTATGATTATTAGCTAATATCAACGTTCATGCTGTATATCATGAAAATATTATTTTATTCTTTTTTGTTGAAATATGCTTCAAAAAGCACCTTCGCCTAGTGCCTAAAAATGTATGTAACTCAAGAAAATCTTCTTTCCGGAATAGTCACGCGTCATTGTTTTTTAATCTCTGATGCAACATGTTTTGTTTACGAAAACAAATCCGTGTAACTTAATCACGTATATTCGCAGAAATAACTCCATGGAAACATGAAAAAAACGCATTTTATACCTTCAAATAAACCTCCATTAAAAAATAAGGCTTGTAAGTATTTAGTATTTATTAGTATTTTTAAAACCACTTATTTTAAAAGGAATGCCAACATAAAAGCCAGGTGTGGTTGAAATTTTCTTCCAATAGAATGTTATCTTAATTCATTTGACTTTTTTCAACTGCAATGCCAGGGATTAAACGCTAATGATGGGTGAGGTCTATTTACGTAACGGAAATTAAACGGATCGTTTCCGGCCTTAAATCCGTTGCAATTATAATAAATCCCACTTATATTACGCAGATATATGACTATGTTGGTAATGTTAAAGTTATTTTTTCTTCTTTTAAGTTATGTTCAGCTATATTTAGTAAAATATTAGGCTTTATAGACGCCCTTTTCTTACGCAAATATCCGCATTTGAATATCCTGTACCATTATGTCATAGCAATGTTTCTTACGTTAGAAATAAGTACTTCGTATTTACTGGGGTAGTAAGATGAGGTGGAGAAACAAATTGTGGAAAATAGTCATTCTTGTGACAATATTACGTAAGTTTTGATGCAGCATAGGTTCACAGTACTATCATGTCAGTGTTAATAAAACGTTGTTTTGTTTCCAACTTCTTTGAATGAGGCTGGTATTTAAGAAGTTGTGATGTTGTACAGAAAAACGATAACAAATTCAAATTCTGGAGTAAGAGCAACATTCTAAGTTTAAACTGCTTCTTCTTTTTGACCAAACCACGAATAAAATAATTGGTCCACTGCATCTTTTTAATGAGATTTGACTATTCAACGTTTGTGATCCTGCATACCATGAATGACAAAAAAAATTATAACAAAACACAATTGGAAATTGAAAATGTATGAAATGTATATATGTAAATCTAAGTCTATTATTATCTTTTCTATTTGTGTCATTTCGAATTTGTAACTTCAATTCTGTTAGCCACAATGGCTTGATATTCTGTAACACTACAGCTCCGCCATTATTGTGTAACACTACATCTGCGCCATTGATCACGCGCAGATTTTGTGTCATATTTCTTTCGCAATACACGGGTAGAAGGATTTACCTTTCACAGTGTTTGTTACATTCTGACAAACAAAATTTTATTCGGGTATCGTGGGGATTAACAATTTATTTGCAGTTATGTCTACTCTGCTGGTAAACAAAAATTGTCCAATTCGCGATTTTTTTTTTCATCATCTAATGTGAAATCGTCTGCATTTTTATTTCGTCATTATTTGCAATTTAGTGTCACTGTGATGAGTAATTCACAAGCCAAACATTAATAATTTCTACTGTGACCTGTGTCAGTTTAACTGCGCTGTGGATTTTTATTGCACTGTTGTGTCCATGTTACTTAATAAAAAAAATATTGAACAATACAGGTTTAAAAACTCAACAAAAATATGTCAAACAAAAATATGTCAAACAAAAATATGTTAAACAAAATACTGATGAGCAGTTTGTTCTGGAAAACAAGCCAGCAACAATTTGGTTACCGTATTATAACTACTTGTATGTTTTGGCTTTCCAAGCCATGTAAAGGTGACCTGAGCCAGTAAACCTACCAGCCTAGCAAAGATCAGAAAGTAGTTATATTCTTATAAAAAGTACCTCACTTGATAAGGTGATTCGGTGAAGTATGTGAAGTATGGTGACCAAAGCCATTTTGACGCTAGGTAAATTTCTTCTCAGCCCGTGAGGCAGCCCTTGCCCAGCTCACGTCATACAAACTTAGCCGGATTATGGTGGTGTTGTTAGTCCATACCACTTAAGGGTGTGTTCCTACTGGCTTTAGGATGGAAGTCCTGAAGACGTAAAATCTTTTTTATCCTTACTCGATCATTTTCGAGGGATAAGTCATACTCATCAAGCTAAACTCATTTTAAAACTTCAGTTTATAAATTACAGACCTATCGGAAGTCTGTAAAACGTTAACAATATATAGTGGCATGGTGATGCACAAAAATACAACGTGATTAAATAAGCTCAAAATTGAGATCTAAAAATGAAAAGCAATTAACGCTAATTATATACTTAATTAACCAACATGACAACATAATATTTATCTTCGAAACAAAACAACTTAAGTTTTTAAATGAATGACTAACTTAATTGTACAGTATATCGTGATGTATGGGGCACATATCTCAACTTCCTTTCTTTTAATCATCAGACGTTTAATTAGGCGTTTGTTATGATTGCCTAGCAACGTGCTAAGTTGTGCGCTAAAGTCTGTGTTTTATGTCATGACAACTGTAGCTACGTTTGACGTGTTTGTACAAAGATAAGTTTTTCCTGTGCATGCTTATCCAAACAGTTTTTTGTCATATTCTTGTATCATCATTAAACACAATTATTACAATGACGTAAATAATATTTTGTGTTTTGACCACGTCGGTCGTTTAAGTACATGCGCTCGATCGTTTTCGTTTTGCTTTGCCAAAACTTTCGCAATGTTTAATGTTATTTTATATTAGTCGTCGGTGTCTGTCGTTTTTGACGTCAATCTCTACTTGAAGCCATGTGAACGTAAACATGACAATGACAAGAAGTGATGTTCACAAACGCGACAATGTTTTACATAATAAAAAGTTTCGTTTATTCAAACTGCTTGTTGTATTTATACATTTGCCACAAGATACTTATCGAGTCAAATAGAGATACATTTTTGTTAATTATCTTAAGAGAAGTTTATCGTCCTTAAAACCCGTCAAGCTGGAATATATCTATTTCTATATGTGGGATAAACAACACGTTTTAACCAGTTTTCGCTGGTAGAAGTTAATAAAATGTTAAGAACATCTCATTTCTAGAACAATATAGGCAAAAAGCGGTCTTTGGTTACATCACTCGTTACAGTAGCTTCTCTATTTCTCACTTTAAATCTCCACTGAATGTTCAATTTCCCAAACGTGCCAGTAACCTTGCACTACATGGGCACCTTTTAAAACTCGTTACAACTGAAATAATTAAGTCATAAGATATCATGTGTTTGAAACAGAGAACCAACCCTCTAATAGTTTTGTCAAGGTTTTGTTATTTTCTATTTTTTGCTGTCTCAGACATTCTGAGGCTTCTATTTTATTTAAATTAATTATAAATGTTTGCATATCATATTTTAATACCAGAACATATATTTCGTTATGTTGGCAATTCTCTACATTCCCACTAAATTCATGCTGCACATCTTTATCAGGTCTTACAAATTCTGCATGAACTAAGTATTAGTGCGAGTCTCAACGATAAGCAATTTTATATTTCAAAATCACAAAGCTTTCATTGGATTGGGCCGTTTTATTCTCCACCGTATGTTTTTTTCTGTCTTTGCCTTCCAATAGCAGATACCATAATATAATTTTGCACCGTTTGAAAAGTAGTAATTCTAATTTTAACACATTTAATTAAAACCACTTGTGTATCTAATTAATTTCCAATTTCATCCACGACATCTCTCAACTTCATGCACTTAACTAAGATTGTCTGATAATTTCCTTTAATTTTGCTTTGATGTCGTCGCGTGGCAACCAAGCAAAACAACGGTGTTTGTACAAGCTTAAATGACCTCATCTAGTGTGTAAGCGGTCATCATATTTCTCTTCTGTGGTTTCTTTCTGTTTTTGTTGCAACATGCCTAAGTGCAGGCACATTCCACGCACTCTTCCGGTGACGTAAATTATTCACCACATATTATTTTGGTCCCCTAGAATATGAAACAATTAATGTTATAATATTTCTCAATACTTTTACACACGATGTAGCAAGCTCACGTAAATTCAAGATGGTGCTTATCTTTTTTCTCCTACTCCTTTCTTCCCCCAGGTTGCGTGGACGTCATTCATGTTTCGATGAAAAAAATAGGCATTTATATTGAAGATAGTTTTGCATTTTCGATTAGCGATTTCTAATTCCTGTTTTACAATTGGCTGATTTTTGTATGACGTCATTGTGTTGTTTTTACTTTATCTTTTCATAGAAAGCAATTTCCTCGTTGATAATGTTCGATCGACGTTACAATAGCTTTCACTATCGGTTATCTTTAGTTATTTTAATGTACCCATTCAAGTTGTTTTTTTATCCTTTATCGTTTGTGTCGTTGCCACGGTAACTCAATCAACAACTTATAACGTTTTTTTTAACAATAATTTCGACCACACCGCTTGATACTGTTTATTACTGTGAAAACACTTAGCGGCTTCGTTTACGAATAAGCAAACATGTTACCATAGTAACTTTTAGGTGCACGGTTTCTTTTTGCAACAGCTTCGTCTACCCTGGGAATTTTTTTAAGTTTTTTCAAAAAAGCAATTTTACTTTAGATTTGAGAAACTTTTGCAGGTTAAGTTTTTTCAAAAAAATGATTTTGCTTTAGATTTGTGAAGAACTGCTTGATCATTGCTTAGCTCCTGATTGTCAGATGGGAGGGATAGGCTGCGACAATATGACAGCCATTATTGTTGCGATGCTCCATGATCAAACATACGAAGACCTTGCAGAGAGATGTTCGCAGCCAGCCGACGCGAAAGTTTTAGAGAAATACGAAAGCGATAAAAAAAAAGAAAACATCATGAATGGTATTCCTGAAGAACATTTTCTTAATGAAAACGATGAAATTGATATCACATAGTTCGCTTATTTCGCTTCGCTTAACAAGGATGCCCCGTGTGTTAATTATTATTTTTGGGATTTCATGCCAAGTCTCTCGTCATAGAATTTTAATAGAATTTTACTTTTAAAAAAAGTTTTTAGTTTTTTTTCGATGTTTTTATTGTTTACTTGCACTGTACTAGTTTTATTTAATTTATACATACGATTAAATTTATCTTCTCTTAGCAAAGTTTGAAATATCAACGAATATTTCTCGGTTGGACTCGGTTGTTTTCTGTGAAATTTGTCGTTCACTTTGTTCAAAACAATTTGACATACAGAATTTGTGCGATTATATAAAATTGAACTTTAAAAGAAAAAGATAGTTGTTAATAACCTTTTTTTTTCGGACGCGATTACTTTGCGACATATCCCATTGTCATTGATGTTTATACTCTGTTGATATAATATATTTTTTGTGGTCTTGTAAAAAAAAATGTTTGTTTGAGTGTCTCCATTCTTAACATCTTCTCAAGGTTAACAAACACGAATTAAATGAGATCTCATAAACACTATACCTCTGAAATCTACTGTTTACAAATATAAGTTTTTAAATTAACTTTTTTGCTTACAATTAGCACAATATGTCAAGCAATAATCCTTTTGACTTGACCTTAGATACATTTTTTTTTAATCCTAACAACTGTTTTGGTTGCCATGGTAGATATCCTTGCAAACAAAAAAACATTGCTGGAATACTGCACAAATTTTGTTTAATTCTTCTACTGTTATGTTGATTATTATTTTTATTATTAATATGTAAAAGTTTTTAATGTTTATAGCCAGTGAAATAGAACAAAATATTTTTTATTCTGTCTAGTGTCAATTTCGCATTGTATGTACGTTGTATATACTTCTCCTTTGTAATACTTTATATACGCCATGAAAACTGTATATTTTTGCAGGGATTTGCTTATGTAAAACTCTGTGATGGAGAACTTTATATTTTCCCGTGGAAAGTAAACACAGTGTATTTACCGTAACTTAAGAATGTTTTCCTTAATGTTTAAAACTGTTGAAAGTTTTATTTTCCAATCGTTTTCTGTTTTTGTACAATATTTCATTTGACCTCGTATCATTGCAATTAAGGTTTCCTGTAAAATTTCCCCAAATGAAAAAAAAAACACTTTTAACTTTTGTTCTTGTTTTACTCCGGTTATTCGCATCTCAAGCCATGATATTTGCCAAACTTCTATTTAAATATATTCAAAATACATTTACATGTTGTTTTCCTATTTTTAAAAAATAAACTGCCCAAATTATTTTCGGTTTTCAGGACTTAACACAGACTTACGTATATAAATTTATTTTTAAATTTGTGTGCGTTTTTTATTATTATTATTTTACAATTTGAGTTCATAAATTATTTACAAATGTCTAAGACAAGCTGCTCTGGTCAAATAATGACTTTGGCACAAAAATATATGTGGGCGAACATAAGGGAAAACTTCTTGTGATCAAGACCTTCAATTAATAATGTAAAACGAAATATACTTTTCGTTCCGCTTATAAAATTTTGTCCAGGCTCCTCTTTTTTTGTATGTATAAAATAAAAAATCGTTTAAGCAGTTTTAAAAGTTGGAAGGTAGTATAAGAAGTCTAAACCGGGAAAGCTTTTGACTGTTGGAGCACTTTTCTTTAAAAAAAAACAACAACAACCAAACATCAAACCATCCTGACGTGTTTTTATTTTTTTACTATAGCCCGAAACTTTATATTTTGTTTTGAAATTTCAAGCATTTTCAATCATTTTGCACTGAAGTACAAATTTTTACGACTTAGGATCAACGTTTTGCAAAATCAGAACAAGTTATGCTGAGAAAAATTCTGCCTTGAAAATATGTGAAAACAGTAAAAAATCTTGCTATTCTTTTCTAATTTTGTTCTCAGCCTCAATGTTCTCAATGGGAAAGTTCACCCCACTAAGGCCAGGCGATTTCGTTGTTTTTTTAAACAAAGAACCAAAAGTTTTCTTTGGGTTGGCGTGATGAATATTTAAAAAAAGTTTACTAAAAAAATACGAAAAAATATTTCAAAAGGCTATACAAATCAATCTTTATCACCTGCCCTCACCATTCTCTGCATAACCTTTTAAATCAAAACTTATTTTTAGAGCGCTTTTCTTCGCCCCCTTTAAGTCAAAGAAAAAGTCTTTATAAAATGAGTGACTTGTTTCTGACTCGTTTTAATTTGTATTCTTAAAAATTTAAGAGCTTTATATAGACTAACCCACGCTCCCAAACCAGATCATTTTTATTTTTACTTACATCGACTTGACCAAGTTGTTGAAGTTTTTTCCTACACGAGATCCACCCTAATGAGCTGCCTGCATGCGTCTGTAAGTAATCGACTCAATATGTCGATTACAATGTCATTGGGATGGAAATTTATTTTCTTAGTTACTGTTGCTATTGTGACACATAACATAACACAGGCACATTCCGATCTAAACAAAATCAAAGAAAAATTAATATCAACAAAATACCTCGCATACTTTCTTAGAATAAGCTTAGATTTATTTGATAATAAGGTTTTGATTGTCATTTTTTTCCTTAAAAATCCTTTGTACTCTGTTTTTGAATAAATATCTCTAAACAACGAACATATTTGTTGCTTTGTTTACATTAACAGTTTAATTGCTTTTGATAAAAGCTTAGCAAAAACAGCGATTAAATTTCGTTGTCTCCCGTACAGTTAGTGACGTCAAGGTAGCCATGACAATCACTCGGCCATGAAACCTCATTAATATTTATAAATGCTTTTGTTAAGCGAGAAACGAAAAACCATTGAGGCATATAATAGGCTTCCAAATTAGGAGATAGGTTATTACAGATTAATTCGTTGTGTATATAAACGTCGAAAGTCGGCAACGAACAATCATTTATAAAATTGTCGTTCAGAAATCGTTCATAAAATATTAAGTTCGTTTAAATTCGGTTGTTTCTAACTTTTCTCAATGACGAAGAATTCAACCATGATTCCAGTGAACGGTGGTGCCACCTCAATGCTGCAGAACTTGACAAATTTTTCTGAAGTTGCATGGCAAATAAAAGATCAAATTAGCATTGATCCTGAAGGAAATGTTCCACAAGCAACAGAAGTCAATGCAACAATCTCGGTGAAACCGCATCTTTCCGAAGATTGGCGAGAGGTAAATTTTATTTTCGTTTATTTCTCGTTGAATTTAAACCTTTGTTGCCTTGCTATAGTGTTTCTCCGGTAGTGCTTAGAACAATATTTTTTTAAACTTTTTGAAGCTTGAAAAATCTTTTTGGGTTATAACATGTAAAAAAGTTTAAAAAATATTCCAACAACAAACGACAACCATCCTTCGTTTATTGTCGTAAACCTGTCGACATTTACATAACAGAAAAACTCAGCTACTCTGTTTATAAGTTGCAACAAGTTTTGACAGAAAGCATTCACAAACACAATACTGCACAACATTAACGTTTGAAATATTTCTTAAAAAAAAGTTTTCAGTAAAAATTACTTTTCATAATAACCCCATAGCTAAACCTGATTATTATTAAAAATAAGATTTAGAATTGTTCGTGTTTACAAATCTTATTTTCACAGCAACATTAGTGGTAACCTAGTAAACAGTGGAAGCATTAATTAATTGCATACACTTTAGACAGATTACGACTAATTACCTTGCTTTTATTATTATTTTGTTAACAAAACACAGACCTGAATTTATAAAGTGGGATTACAAGGATTGAATTTTACTGACTTGAAAGTAATAAGTATATGCATTTTTTGTTTAGACTTTAAAAGAAATGGACATGTACTTAGAGGAGAATCAAGATCTCATGTCGCGCAGCCGAAAAAGACGACGCAGCGTTTCCGAAGTTGTTGAATTTTTCAGTGAAAGTGATAGTGACTCGTCATCTCTTCACGATGCTTCTTCAACAAATGGAGACATGCTCGATCAAACATCCTTGTGCAGTCCTGCTTATGAACCTGTTGTGAAAACAGAACCATTATGTATTATAACGTCATTCCACGAAACTCGCATCCATGAAACTGAAGCTCACTGCCAAGCCAACTCCAAGTGTACCTTCTCTCCATCTACATATTGCAGTACTACATCACCACAATATTATCCTTCCTCCGTGGGACAGTGTGTTTCACCTACAAACATTCCCAACACTACTGTTGATAATATATTGTTTCAACAGAATGGTTATAATATGAATTATGTCAGCAGCACAACAGCTGTTCCAGCCAAGAATGCTTTTTATGCGCAATCTACAAATCTACCCTACTATTTTCCTCACTCATACAATACGGAACTTCAAAGAGAAAATGTTGAAACTGCAAAAAGAAGAGTGCATAAATGCGATTACCCAGGTTGCACAAAAGTTTACACAAAGTCGTCACACTTAAAAGCTCATATTCGAACTCACACCGGCGAAAAACCTTACAAATGTTCATGGGAGGGATGTACATGGAAATTTGCAAGGTCAGACGAATTAACGCGTCATTACCGAAAACACACTGGTGCTCGTCCGTTCAAATGCAGACACTGTGAAAGAGCATTTAGCCGCTCTGATCACTTGGCTCTTCATATGAAACGCCATCAGACCAGTTAAATCTGGAAAGGTTCACCAGAAGACATAGCAGTCATCTTCCTGAGAAACTGTCAACAGTAGTTTTACAGTTGCTGCTCTCATGATCCCTGTACACAGAAATATGAGGATTCCAAATAAAGAAAAACATTATGAAACTGAAAAAGTTCATGGAAAAACACATTCATTGAGCTGTATATAATTTATAGTATTATGCAAACAATTTAACTTATGGCTATAGTCTAAAACTTATTCGATTTCCTAGCGTTTTATCAAAGCTTCTCAATTTTATGCATTTTCGCATACTTCTAGATAGAAAGGTTTTTCTCGATTATTTTAGAAATGAAGTTTAACTATAACACACTAACAAATTGAATAAGAGAGGCTTATTATTCTTGTTGTAAACTTGTACATAGATTTTAGATTGTAATTAATTGTATATACATATAGAAATTTCTTATAAAAACTAGAATATAGATATATTACGAAGAAAAAAACGAATCTAAATCGCAAATATAAAAAGAAATGAAACAATATTTATTAGTGTTTTTCATACTTTTTGTTTTTCTTACCAAGGCCTTTTGAATTTAGACAGACAGGGTAGTAATAGTTGTATTTTTAGCAAATCGACGCTCAGGTATTTGATATGACTCAACAACAACAGCTTGAGATGCCAACGTAATTAATATAAATACAATTACCTTTCAAAATGCTGAGACAAATTATCAAAATCTAAGGGGCGTGTCTGTTTAGAAAGCAGCTCAAGAAATGTCTATTCATGTTTCATCTGTGTATGTCGTTCTTGCTTTTCACTTTCAACATAAAAAACGAAAACTTGCATCTTTCTAGGACGTTAGTAAAACGAAAGAAAACGAATGACTGTGAGTTTCTCGTAATTCAAAATTTATAATGAAACTATAAAACAGACATCTGTAACAATGACAATAAGCTAAAATATACTCGTTTCTTTTTTATTACAACCCGGTCAGGCTATAGGTTGGTAAGGGAGGGGGGTCATAAGTGGCCTTCAAGTTGCTTAGCTGGTTGCTAACACTCATTTCTTACTGACCCAGCATTAACTTGGGGACTCCTATTTTGACCTTTCTAATAGTGCTTGTCAGTATTCAACACACATAAAATTTTCTCTAAAGCACCCCAAAGATAAAGATACAAGAAAGTCCGTCACTGGATTGCTTATAAAAACATGTGATTGTCATTACAGGCTTACACCAGTCTTGTAAAAGGGCGTATACAAAAAATTCGGTGGAGACTTTAGAAAATTCTTTGGGCCCGTTTCAATAAAACAACGGGCGCCATTTTAACCGTAGGTAGGTGTGTGAAATATGTTTTACTGATATGGTGTTATGGTATAAATAGAAACAGATCCTATTATTTAATTCAACACCAGTTCATGCCCTTCTAATGAGTCATATTTAGAACTTAAAGTGATATTAGTATAGATAATTATTCGTGACATTTGCTGGGAGGACTTTTCATTGGGAAATCGGACTTGGGTAAATAGTCCTGAAAAAAAAACACATATGAAAATACATTTTAAAGGCGCAACAGAAATGACTCAAAAGAGTCTGAAGATTGACATAAGTATAAAAATAAACATTTCCTGTCCCCAAAGCGCTTCAAGACAAACCTCGAAAGTAGCTCCGGACCAGTCTGGTCAGGTGATGATGGCCTGGGTTTGTTATTATAAGATATTTTTTTCTCGAAGGATTTTATATAGCATTCACTATCAAACATGGCGGAATTATTGAGTATGTTTTTTATGCTATGCTAAACTTAAAGTAGATATTAAGGAATGTATATCTACGAAGACCAGTACAAACTGGGCACAAAGTTAACTAGCTAAGTACCAAATTTCACAAGGCTTTTTCATCGTCAAGTGACAATCAAGTAAAAAAAAAATAATACAATGAAAACGTATGCTTGTCAAACACGGAGCTATCTACACAAAGTGCACCTTAAGAAAATGTAGTACAAGAAATGTGTTTACTTTTCTTCGTGTGGACCTTATCCTGATATTGTCAGGTAGAATAGAGCAGTTCAGTTTACCAAAACTACCAAATTCAGACGAAGGAGACTACAAAGACCATCTTTAGGAAGCATCCCTAACAATCTCACTAGATGTTAGCTCTTTATTTTATTCACCATATTATAATAGTGGTCAAGAAGGTCAAAGCTCCTCGATGATCAATCAAAGCATAATTCAATCTTCTTATTAAAAGTATCACCTAAAAAACCGCAAATTTGTATGTCAGCTAGCTAACAAAAATTCCTGCAGAAATAGAAAATATCACGTTATATTGCACTCGGCACTATATTGATTACTTTTTTTTTTTGCATCATCAGGCTCGCGACACTGTTGTGATGATGTAAAAATTACAAACACTAAAAGAATGTAGAATAACAGGGTTGTCACATACATCAATTAGTGGGTTAAAAATAAGAAGTGTATAGTAAGAAAAACAACGTAATTATAGAATGAATCAATAAGACAGTCTACGAATTAATGCGTGTTTATTAGTTGTTGTTGTTATTGTTGCTGTTGTGGGTTTTTTCTAATGTTGATGTTGTTGTTGTTGTTGTTTTAAATGCAGTATTAGACGATTTGATAAAATAATTCTTGGTTGTAAAAGTAACATAACAAAGTAACCAGAGCAGTCACTCGAATTTTGAGATCACTGTAGACACATTTGAAGGTCATGAACAATGAAAGTTTAGATAATTTTGCACACGACAGCCTGTATTTTTCACGTCGTCATGTTAGCCACACCGTTGCGATGATGGTGTGTTTATTTACTGGCGTTCCAGTGGGTTTATAAAAAGATCTTATCAGAGAAAATGACAAAGGTTGTAAACAATTTAGTAAAGGGTTGTCACGTGCACCAATTAGTCTACTTTTAAAACTAAGTTAATTTATTCAACTTCATTTATAGTCTATTTTTTGTTAGTCGAGTCGCTTAGCAACAGGGCTCACTAAGGAGCCGAAACCTTTTAAAATTAACTTTCAGTAGAATTCTCGTTGTCATTAATGACAGACAGAGAAGCCTTATTATTAACTTTCTGGTGTAAACAAGAATGGTATTTTCCAGCCCTTGCTAATGACACTACGAACCCAGTGACTTTTTCCTTTAGCCTTCAAAATATATTTTTTCTTAAACAGGTGTTAACCTTAACGTGTATTAATTTCCATATAGATAATATTGTAGGTTTCACCAATAATTAGGCTTTTAGGAGATTAAGAAACATAAAAATGACTACTTTGTATTTAAAGTTTCATCTTTAAGTTGGTTCTGATGGTAGCTGATGGTAGAAAAAAATGACCGAATTATGGCAAAAAAAATGCTGATACTCAAAATAAATAGTTTGTCATATCCCTGTTTCTTTATATTGTAAAAAATAATTGGCTTAAAAATCGAAACACACATGGTGAAGCGCGAAATCCTATCGCCATAACCGAAGAGCGGGAAACGGTGAACACGTTTTATATTGATCGAAACGATCTAAACTAAGTTAAAATCGAGATATTTTAAGATTTTCTTAGAATTTTGTGTAAAAAGTTTTACTTAATAAATCTCTTAACATCTAAAAGCCATAGTTTATGGCAGACTTGCACAAAATATATTATGAAAAAGTAGCAAATTTCAAATTTCGTTCCCACAACTAATTATACAGGATATATCAAGACTACAACCTCTCATAAAAATATGAAGACAATGACATTTTTCCAGCCATTTTCTAAAAAGTTGTCGAAAACCATCGACTCGCGAATTTTCTTTACAGATGTGTAGTTCAGGTCAGCATCGTTTAAATTGCTCTCGTGGTGATTTCTAACAAGTCCGTTTCACGTATTACCTGTCTGATACAAAAAACCGGTTAGTATGAAAAAATCCATGGTTTGATTGGTTTACGGCTTGTTAAAACAGGGCTTTGTATGGAACAGTACTAACCGGTTTGGAAAGCCATTATTAAATTGGTAACATAAAGACGTAAACAAATAAAAACATTTCTATTCTATTATTTCTTCATTCTATTCCTTGGTGGCTTGGGTATAGAAACTTAAAAATAGCTTTTTTATTTGCCCTTCGCAACAAAGTGGATAAAAATATATCGCAATTTATATACGTGTTTCCGAAACATCATTTTATAACTCAGCGGGGTGTCCGGGCAGAGACAGACAGACGACGGCTATTATTATAGAGAAGTCGTTAACCCGTGGAAAAATCCACAGGGTCGCCCGTCGCGTCGCTCGTCCTTTAAATTTACCCATTTTACGCATTTGATATTCGTGCGCATTTTCAATATTTCGTGTTTCTGTTACGGGTTATTAAAGAGATAATCCACATCGGGGCGAGTTTGCAAGCACATTTTGAGAGTTGGGATCTAACCAAATAACTCTAAGTCCGTTTTAAATATTAACAAGTTCAAATTGCGTAAAACTAGGAAGAACTTTGAAATTTTTCTCCCTGTCTCGATATATTTTGTAGACTATTGTTGAATTAAACGCAGCTTGATCATGCAAAACTCAATCTGTCCTAATGCTTGTGCAAAATAGAAATGGGTTTTCAAGGCATGGAATAAATGTGCTTATACTTTACGCCAGTCGTAAGCCCGGCAATCTACCCGGAAGAGAAATCTGACCATTTCAGGTAAATAACAACAAGTATGCAACAATCTATAATATACAGATGCTAAACAACATTGAGACACAAAACCTTTTTTGTTTCTTATAAAAAAACGTGATTTCGAAAAAGCTCTCATATAACGCATCATACTTAAAATAAAGACATTTATAATGAATGTGCTGAAGCATAAATTAAAACCATAGAGCTTCTTCTTTAAATTTGGTGCAAAAATAATTATACATCGGCGGAAAAATGCCGACTGAAAAAAAGGATAGATAGTTAGATCCCACCCCTTAAATTATGACAATTGGCTTTCTTCAGTATGGCCATTTTTCTTAAATTGCGGAAACCCTACTGACGTGAATTACTTTGCGTTATTACCCGGGTAAAAGGGCGGCGTCAATATTTCCGAAAATCGCACAATGTGATTGGTTGGAACTTACGTCATAGCGGGCAAAATATAAGCAAAACTTACTTTTATCTTTTAAAGAATTCTATGATGTAGCTACAGTAAAAACCTGTAATGTTTACACGATATTCGATTTTAAAAAAATATATTTTTAGTTCGAATGTCTAACCAATCTAACCAAAAGTCGTGCAAGCACAGCAATCGCTTAACTAGACTACCGCCTAAAGGGGGATTTTCACGATGCGAATGGAACGGCGAATTGGATGGCGAAATCGCTTTTTAATTTTCACAACAAAATAAATTAGGCGCCAAAGTCATTGTTTACATTAGTTAACCGCGTTCTGATTGGTCAAAAACTAGCAGCAAAACCTTTAGCCGCGAAAAAGTAGGAGCTGTTTCTACTTTTCAGCGAAGCGAATATTTCGATGCAAAATCAAAATAAACAAAACTGCGCATGCTCAGATACAATTCAGTTCGCCGTTCAATTCGCTTCGTGAAAATCCCCCTTAAGATATCAATCCTATTCTCATGTTGAGCGCTAAGCAGAAAGGATAGATTCACACTTTTATAGTCTCTGGCATCACTTCCCGCACTGGAAGCAAATGCTCCACCTCAAGGCTACCAGTTGGTGATGAGATCGAAAATTACTTTAAATTCAACAAAATATAAGTAAAGAGTTTTATTTTGACATTATTTGTGTTCAGTGCTTAAAAATAAGGTAATTTTTCTTCTTCTTTCTTTGTTATACACTATAGTCTCGTTAAGTGGCACACTCAAGGAACTAAGTAAAAATGTAATACTTAACGGGCGTCCTACTTAAGCGAATCTCCTTATAAGTATTTTTTATCAAATAGCCCAATTTGTCCCAGATATCGAGAGACTTTTTGAGAGACTTAGAGTGATCTTAGAGGGATTCGTAAATTTTTAATTAAAATAATATGGTCATAAGTAATTGTGTTTATTTTTTTTCTTTCTATATTTCTTCAAACCAAGAAAGTAAAGACACAAGACTAAAGTTATATGAATCCTAAGCGGAGAAAAAGTCAGTTAATTTAGTCTGTTTAGATGGAGTTAATACTTCGTTCTCAACAATTGTTGAAGCTTGTATTTTTACCTTTGGGGTATCGATCACCATGGTGTAATTCCGCAGGGCATCGATGACATCGCGCAGTTCAGATGTAGTTGGCTCCTTAAAAATCTGCTCGGTATCTTGGTCAACAAAGCTTGAGTTACGTGAACTGTGTCATCGAAAGAAGCGACATCTTCAGTAGACAAATCTGAAATTTCCATCCCTTTTACTCAGTTGACGGGGATTAATATTAAGTGCATGAAACGGGTCGTCAGATGCTAATGTGTTGTCATCAACTTCTCTGCAACCTCATCATAACACAAGCAACTTCATTGCATCCAACAGAGAAATTTCAGGTAATTTTTTTTTTTGTTATCAATCGCCTTAATCATCTTTTAGATCACTTTTCCTCTGTACTTTGATTTCAAAGAACGGATAACTCCTAGTCCATGTGCTGAAGGGCTGGTGTTGTGTTAGGAGGGAGGAAAAAATATCAATAGCTTTTAATCCCCAAATTTCGGGGTGAGCAGTCCAGTTGTCAATGATGAGAGCGATTTTGCAACCATCTGTCTTCTATTTTTCGTCAAGATCCCTGAGCCATTCTTTAAATAGTTATGCATCCATTCAACTTTTCTTCCGGCCTCGATAGCAAAATGGCTTTTGCTTTAAGTCTTTAAAGTATCTTGGCTTCTGCAATTTCCCTATCACGAACATGTGAACCGCAGCTAGGCTAGTTACTCTGATTTTGCTGTGCCTCCTTCCGGAACATTTTTCATCTTTCAAATGAAGCGTTTATTTGGAAAAGGTTTGAAGAACAATCCAAACTCATCAGCGTTGTGAATGTCGCCTTCCGCATATTTGTTCAGCATTGTCATGAGCGTGGTTTCTTTCCAAGGGTCGTTCATTTCATTCGTGACATCATTTCCTTTCTCTAAAAAACAGATTAGGGGAGTTGACTGTATCCTTTTAATTCCCTGCATCTCTAGAACGTATTTTTCCACTAAAAAAAAAAATTCTAATGTCATTTTGCAATGTATGCAATTTTTTTCTTTCAACCTTGTTCCCTGGGTCCTGTGGCCCCTGAACCGTTATTACGGAGTACCCAACAATTTTTGCCGCTATCAACTTCATCATCAAGGCAAAATGTCCTAGGAACGAGGTTGTTTTCTTTCTCTGTTTCTCTCTCACAAACGAGTGGAATTTCGCGGGTTTTGGGGGTTTTCACTAATACAAAAAGATTTGAAAGATATGAAACAACATAACAAAAGGGACAAACTTTCTGTTTCTGTTCATGGACAGAAAAAGGCTATTGTTGGTCATTTAATTAAACGAAAAAATGGAAGTTTTGCAAAAACAACTTTTTATTTTCTATAAGCCAGTAAATATTATGGATGTACGGTTCACGTGACTGGAAGAACGGTAAACCAAGGAGACGGGAAGGCATGAAAGTCCATGTATGTTAATGTTTAAAGAACAGGAAGATATGTTAAAAAAGAACTTAAAAAACGAAATGAAATTTATATTGTTTTAATTAAAACGTTTTTTCTTTTATCCAACGATTTAGCCAGTCGTTTGACGCACTGTTGTCTGCCATTTCCCATCTCCTTTGCAAAAAACGAAGCTTTAGTTTTCAAAACTGAGGCTGATACAGGAATCTTCTGAGCACTCGCATCTACGAGCCCTTTGTAGCAAGCTTCGTCGAGGTGTTCGTACGTTCTGAATCTATTCCTTTTTTCGTTAGTAAATTTGAATCAACTGACTCGTTTATCAGTCAATTTGAAATGGTTTGTTTCAGTATTTTATGATTCTATGCGACAAGTGTTAGACTTTTGCCACTGTCAAATTGCTTAAGAATGCGGTATTTTTCTGTAATTGGTGTAGATGTCAGCTTCCCTTTTTGTCCTAGCTGCGACATGACTGAACTTTCACAAAAAGAACTTGAGAAAAGTTGTTTTGTTTAGAATTTTTTTCTTTCAAATCATTGCAATGTCTTCAGTCTTGGAAAAATATGAAGTCATTCCATTAAATGTTCCACTCAAGTGAAGTTTTTGCTCCAAGGGACGGAAAAAATGTACTAATTAGCGGACGTCCTACTTATCCGGGGTCTCACTTAAGCGAAGTTCTTTTGCTTGAAGAGGGTAAGGAAGTTCAAGGGACGAAGAAAGGCGTATTATATAGTGGGCATACTGTTTATCCGAAGTCCCACTTAATAAGTGTATAGTGTAATTCATTATTGTATAAAATATATACCTTAATTTATGACAGAAAAATGTGGAACACGAAACACGGTTGTATGTCTAATTCCGCCATTGTGTTGATAAAATGAATATGTGCATCTGAATTATCCATGTCAATAACCTTACCAACATACACAGTTCTGTCGTAGACAGCTGCAACATGTTTAATAATCTCGGGGAGTGTTTTTTGACTGGGACACGATGATGCTTTAAGGTTAGCAGTGCGCCAACCTCCACAAGCGGTGTTGGGGAGAAATTTGTCAGTAAAGCAGCCGCAACAAACACATGACATTTCTCTAACCCAAATGCGATTTACTTCATATGGAAAAACAACATGTACTTCATTGTTCCAGTGATAGTTTCAGAGTCTGCACAAACTTATCAAGGAAACAAGCAGAGTTTTTGTACTCTTCTGATGACAGGATAGCAATCTAATCGAGCTAGCTTCTAAAGTTGTATTCGCTCAATCCTAAATATCATGTTCGTCTTGGATGATGACTTTAAGCCCGGGGCAAATCGATCAACATTCTCGGCCAACATTTTGACCAACATGTAAATACGATTTGCTATACCCTCGTCAACATTCTCGTCAACATTTTGAGCAACCACGTTCTACCGAATCGTGCTCATTCATTCTCTTTTTTCAAAATGGCGGAGAAGGAAGCTGCAGTATGTTTATTGCTGGCATTGGTCTCCACCAATTCATCGTTCCATTTAAATTTTTGTTTACCAGCAGTGGTAGTTGCAGAATTAACTGTAGCAGTGACTTCCGCCATTTTCAAAATGAATAAATATCTATGTTTTGACCTTATTTTTATGCAAACACTTTTAAATTCGTGTTAGAACATCTGAATTTGCAAATAAATGATTAGAAAATACTGAAAAATGCTGCCAGAAATGTTGATGGCTATAGCAAATCGTAGCAAGATACAAAACTCATCAACAATGTTGATCAACATTTATAAAAACGTTTATAAATGTTAATCAACATTTTTAGAGGTTTTTTTTATTAGTCAACATGTTGATACCCAAAACAAATCGAGTCAACATGTTCACCAACAAATGTTGACGGGTAATGGTGCTCAAAAATTTGCCTCGATTTGCCCCGGCCTTTAGAATTTATCACGGCAAGATCAGGTTTCCAGACCTGCCTTTATGTAGATCCATGTTTCAGGTTCGATAAAATATTTAAAATGACATGAAATAATTTTGAAGATTGTCTTGTTGCGAAATTGAGAGGTGGGAATCAATTTCGTTAACCGCGATACAAGAGATCGAAGTAATGTTAACACGAATCTTGCATCATGCCTGGGTTCATCCAAAATGAAAATTATGATTGAAGACGTAATTCCAAAAATACGCTAGCTACAACTTGAAAAGCAAATCAAAAGGTTTGAATTTTTACTGTCAAACACTATAGTCAAGTGGACGCAAGTTATGTAGAAAGATCTGTACATTTATATAGACTTAATCTTAAAAAAATTGGTTTCTTTTACCACCTACCTTTCGTTGCAGCTATCCTTAATCGTCCGAACCATTCAACGTGTCACAATCTAACACACACAAAAAAAACAATAAAACCAAATCATCTCGATAGAACGCATTCGAAATGGAATGCTAGAAATTACCTTAACGCATGTTTAACTTTGATTGCGAATATTTTACGATTTAAAGAACGATTTTTAATTAGATAAAACATTTACTGGGAAACTAAACATGTGGTAAAGAGTTTTTTATCAACGATAAATCAATGCCAACAAAAATAGCGAAGCGTACCTTATCGCTAAAAAAAATCGGCAAAAAGTGACTAAATTTTGGATAGGTAACTAATATTTTTATACGTCGCCTACTAAACTATCATGTTCAAGAAATGATAAACTTTCCACAGTAATATGAATACTGAGCAGACAAACCGAAATAATATCTTCAATAATATCAAACAGCAATATGGAGAATCCATCTTGGCAGAAGTCAGATCGCTAGAGAAATCAAGAATAAAATACGCACGATACTCTAACCATCTTCGGTTTTCTCTACGTTGTCTTCACAACGAAATAACACCTAAAGATCTTCGACTTACCTGCAGAGTAAAGACTGAAAGAAGTAAGAAAATCTTACAGCGCGCAAGGCGCCAGTTGTTGCAAGAAAGAATCCACCTAAATCACGTAACACGTAACACCCTACATCGCAAAATACTTGATCTTGACAACACCATCAAATCGAGACTTTCCATCGACCAATATAAACAGGTGAAGAATATTCATCATAGCGTGTATGAAAAAGAAATGAGATCGGTTAAAGACAGAAAAGTTCAACAAAATCAATGACAGATTCAATGATGATAGAAAAGAGCAAATGGATTGTCAAACTCTCCAACAGACAACTCACGACTGAAGAAACAAACCTTCTATCAAAAGGAATGAATTTCTGTATGACACCAGCTTCAATTCCAAAGAAAGAAATAGTTGCGAAAGTGGAAGAGGCAATTAAAGATCTACCAAAAGAAAAGGCATACACAGTAAGAGCTAAAGTAAACCTCACGCTACAGAAAAACAAAACACCGAAGGGCAATTTGCAAAAATCTGAAAGACTGTCATTGAAGAATCTAAAGAAGGACAAAGATATCATAATCCTACCGGCAGACAAGGGGAAACAACGGTTATCATGAATACACCTGACTACATCAACAAGTGCAACGAACTTCTCAAGAAAGATCCCACAGAAGTCATCAAACGAGAAGAAAGGAACATCTTAATGGAGTTGAAGAGAAACGAACACATCGACGATAAGCAGTATTACCGACTGAATCCTTGTGACGGACCACCACCGCGATTTTACGGACTACCAAAAATCAATAAACAGGGAAATCCAACTCGACCAATAGTCTCCTGACTGGAACACCGTTATACAACCTATCAGAATTTGTTGCTTCCATCCTCAGCAAATTCACAGCAAGTGACCATAGCAAAAACTCAAAAGAAATTTCGGAATACATCAGAGAAATAAAGATAGCAGACGACAACATCAATTAAACATCAATTAAGACCTTTATCGAAAACGATGCTGCATTCGGTGAAAAGACGAAAATTCCAGTACCGGATTTTCTGCGTTTGTTCGAACTTGTTCTAACCAAAACATGGCATCTGTTTAATAAGAACTTCTACACTCAAACAGACGGAGTTGCCATGGGAGGCCCTGCATCATCAGTAGTCGCAGAAATATACATGCAAGCACACGAGACAACAGCATTAGTCACATCAGACAGACGTCCAAAGGTTTGGAAAAGATTTGTTGACGACGTATTCGCCAAAAAAGATCCCATCTAGAAGAGTTCCATGAACACATCAACGGCCTACATCGACAAATCAAATTCACTGTTGAGCTTGAACACGATGGAAGTATCGCTTTCCTGGACACTTTGGTCAAACGCAAGGATGGTACCATTTCAGTTTCAGTGTATCGTAAACCAACACACACTAACGAGTACCTTAACTTCGAATCAAACCATCAGAAATCTTGCAAGGAAAGTGTCATATCTTCATTACTGAATCGTGCCAACAGCGTAGTCAGTGACAAACAGGAGAGGAAAATAGAAATTCGACGTGTAAGAAATACATTAATCGCAAATGGATACAGTCATAAAGTCATAAAATGAAGAGAAAATGCAACGGAGACAACAAGGGAACATCAGAGAAATTTATCGCATCAGCATTCCTACCCTTCGTACCAGGTACCAGCGAGATCCTTCGTCGAGTTTTAAGGCAACACAAAATCAAATGCATTCTTAACTCTAAAGATACCCTAAGAAGCACTTTGTCTAAACCAAAAGACAAAATAAACCTGGAAGAACAAAGCAATGTTGTTTACGAAATCCCGTGTAAAGATTGTGATGTAGTGTATATAGGCGAAACAAGCAACGAGTTTAAGCAACGAGTACAAGAACATATGCGCGCAGTGAGAAACGGAGATGTGAAGAAAAACGAAATTGCGGACCACAGCTGGAGCAGATGTCAACAGTTTAATTGGGATGAGAAGAAAATCATTGACAGAGAATCCAGAAACGGCCAGGAAGATTAAAGAAACCATCAACAGTGTAGAACGTAACAAACACATAAACAGCAGCTTGTATCAACTTCCTGAGATTTGGTTATAAGCCCTACAGAAGAAGTAGTTACCTACATCTAGGTCCGAAAATGTTAATTACCGTAATTACTGTAATTATCAGCTCGTTTCTGATTATATAAATACATGCGCAACATCATTTTACTTTGCCCGATGATGGGAGAAGGATCTCCGAAACATCGCCTACTAAACTATCATGTTCAAGAAATGATAAACTTTCCACAGAAATATGCAATTATTCTTTATTAGTGACTAAATTCAAAAAATTACTTGGCAAAAGTGACTAAATTCAAAAAATTACTTGGCAAAAAGTGACTAGATTTTTATCCAAGTGACTAATTTTTTTGCCGACTTTTTTTCACCGATAAGATATGTTATCCGTTTTTTTTCGGAATTTTTTTTCGCACTTTCAACCTTGACATTATTATGACTAATAGTATTATCTACCAAAAACAGTGGTCTTATTTCTTTATTATACATGGAAATCGTGGATTTTGACTACAACCTACGCCTCTTTTTCAGCCTCATTAAACAAATTCTTTCTTTTAGAAGATTTATAACGTATGTTACCAATAGTTCTGACAAAAAGTGAAATTCCACTAAAAATTAAAAAATATTTTGATAGTCATTATTGTACAATCTATTACCTTAAACCCATACATAACTGATCTGGCAATATTTTGGACTCAAAAATCAATAAGGATTTTCTTTAAAGAGTTCAACATGTAACAGTGATCTTGTGACAAAAAACGCCAAATACAGTATTCAGAGCTATCTTATCCCAATACCTGACCTATTCCCTAATTATCAGGAAATAAATATCTTTTCCTTCCAGTTATTTCAGACGTAAAACGTGTTTTTTGTTGGTTGGATGAATTTATATTGCAATGAAAAGCATTTTATGATTGTGGATCTGGCACTTTTTTGAATGTTTTTATTCCACTGCCTTGCAAAATTTTATTGTGGACTTGAAGAGACATGGATAAAAAACGAAAGTTTAAGCAAATGGTTATTAGGGGCATAGACGGGGATCAATCGTGCCAAACTTATATCGGGATGAATTTTGTCCAAAGGTTAAGAATATTTATGTTGAAACGAAAAAACACTGTTCTTATAAATTCAAAGGAGTGCATTTGTCTTAAACAGATACATTCGAAAGTGTTCGAAATTTTAATGGGGTTTAGATCAGTTATAATAAGAGAGATGAATGTGACTACGAGTGACTACGAGTCAAACTACAAGTATTACGGGTGACTACGAGTGACTACGAGTCAAGCTACAAGTATCACGGGTGACTACGAGTGACTGCGAGTCAAACTACAAGTATTACGGGTGACTACGAGTGACTACGAGTAGGACTACAGTAGTACGACTTACTACGACTGACTAAGAGTAAGAATGCGAGTACTGCGAGTGACTACAGGAGACTACGAGCAAGAATTAGTTAAATTACAGGGTGATAATTAGTTCCTGGTGTTATGTTATGCTAAAACATCTGACACGATTATTTGAAAACGCTTCTGTGATCTCACTCAAAATAACACCTGTTTGTGAAAACGAGAAAACATGTAGCGTGCGAGTTGACATTGAAGAGAGATAAATTAGAAGTGTGTTTGGATAGAGATTTTTGAAGTGAGTATTAGTGGCTAATTAACCGTTTAGCCGGTCTATACGGGAAAATGTAGACCGAGATCATGACATATGGGCCGAACGCAGTGAGGTCCATGACAATGTAAACATCTCAAATGATCTTGCTCAGAAATTTGAAGAAAATATACTTGCTCTGCTATCAGCAACTTTCTAGTTTTGAAATATTTATTTTATAGGTCATATTTTTTTAGACATTTTTTGAGTTGTGTTGAGTCAAGCTCTTTCCTCATGAGCAAAGAAAGTTGATCCAATCGGGTAAAAAATCCGATGGCTTACGAATGTCGCTTTGAAACACATAATTTCAGGGCCGGATACACGTCAAAGACGTCAAGTGATGAAAGTAAATTGTCTACCTGTATAACAGACAATTTCTTTATCCTTACTTACCCATACTTACCCATACTTACTCATCTTTTACTAAGTCTTACTTTTAAGTTGGTAATTATACACTTAACATCTTAGGTTCACCCTGATAGTTTCTCAACTTTGGATTTTCTGAAGTCCTAACTCCTATTTTATTAAAATGCTTTGAGCACAACCCCTAATTTATATCTTAATGCTGTTTTTCAGCAAGAGCACTTTCAGTTTATAAATTTACTTTTTGAGCCTTGTTTCTTATATGCCATATAATTTTTTTTTATGTATTTTTTACTGAAATAGTTCTTGCACATTCCTTTTTAAAATTGTTTTTATATAATTTTTTGATGTCAACCCGGTATACAGATGTTTTGTTTAAAGGTGTCAGATTTGATAGATTCATTCATTATTCCATTGGCTGGTTTTGACAATTTGCTCAATTTGACCCATTTCATGTTAGATTCAATTTTTCCATGGTTTTCTACATTACGTGATGTGCAAAAAAAAAGGAAAGAAGAAAGAAGATTTTTATGGGTTATTAAAAAACATTATTTTGGAATACTAGATGCTATGAAAAAGTAGATAGATTTATGTTGTTTTTTCTTTCAATTTATTCTTATGAAATAGGTGTCTGGTAATTGCATTAAAAAATGAAAATTGGGGCATTTGCGACAAAAAAATTTCGGCTTCAGTGAAATTTTGACTAAGGACTTTTTAAACCTGTATCCGCCCCTGAATTTAGCTGTTCTTTTCGTTAGGTTTTTAGGGATGTTGAGAACACTGAGGGTAATTTACATTTTTTTTAATATTTTATTGGTATTTTTTATTTACCCTCTTTGTTAAATTTGTTTTTGTAGTCACGTAGTCACTCGTAGTCACTCACAGTCCCATTTGAAGTCACTCGTAGTCCAATTTGTAGCCACTCGTAGTTCCATTTGGAATCACTCATAATCACCCGTACTCACTCGTAGTACTCGTAGTCACTCACAGTCCCATTTGAAGTCACTCGTAGTCCAATTTGTAGCCACTCGTAGTCCCATTTGGAATCACTCGTAGTCACTAGTACTCACTCGTAGTACTCGTAGTCACTCGTAGTCCCATTTGTAGTCACCCGTACTCACTTTTAGTACTCGTAGTCGCTCGTAGTCCCATTCATAGTCATTCGTAATCGCATTTGCAGTCACTTGTAGTCGCATTCGTAGTCACTTGTAGTCGCATTCGTAGTCGCATTCGTCTGTCTTATTATAACTGATCGTGTTAATAAATTAATAAATGTTGGACAACATTTTTCGCGTATTGTTTTCTTCACGAAGTTAGATCCCTCCCACAACATATCTTCTTTGCTCTGTGGAGATTATCTAAGAAATAATTTTCTTGGAACGCACGATGACCAATGTATTTGCAATTTGTTATCTTATGAAACCTCTTGTTCCAAGACCATTACAAGTTGGAATAAACCTGAGTGATGAAGAATTAGCTTTAATAGTGAATAGGGTGAGAATTGTTTACACATTAAATAAAGTGTGTCTAAAATAGCAACTCTAGCTCTGAATTTTTTTTTATTTCATTTTTGGAGAAATTTAATTCTTTATTACTGGCAAAACTAAATTATTGCAGAATCCATTGCCCTTAGTCAACCGCGAAAATTAATTCCACGAAAATGCAAAAGAAGTAAAATCGACATAAATAAACTTTTCGCTTGGTCACATGACAACAACCTACTTTTTACACTGTGAGAAATTTCAATCATAATCTTTTATCCACAACGCTAAGTACGTCGCCTTAAGATAAAAATAGGCTCCACTTTCGTTTCTCTGTCAAATCCATCGAACAAAAAGCCGATTTAAAGCTACTTGAAATACATTTTAATTAAAACCCTACAATGTACACATAAACAATGTAATAAAATGTCTTCCCGCATTGCGCAACAATAGTCGCTGTCGTTAAGCAAAGCTGCTTGTCGTTAATCGGACATACGGTAAAACTGGTCCATCCACACCCAGAAAACTTTCATGTCGGGACTGCTGAACCGAGAAGAAACCTGCGGTCTTTCTGTGGCTGTGTTTAAATCTAGTAAGAATAATACCTTCCTAGACCAAGCAAAATGTCACAATGAACTGCCAGAACACTTCATGAAGAAGGGAAACTTTAAATTACAATTCCACCTGTTTTATATGTTTATATTTTTACCTGCACTATGCAACAGAGTGTCTAATCTTTCTCATCGTCCTATTTAAGCTTTTTTTATTTAGTTAGTTATATCTTTTATTCTTTATTCTTGATTTTAGGTTTTTTTATATTTTATATTTCAAATATCTGCATATAATACATATTTAAGGGCAAAAACAATTTGTAAAATTTGAACCTAATTTTCGCGAGAACCAGTTTTCGCGTATTTTGCAAATTCCTAATAATTCACGATTTTTTGTACGTAGGAGACAAAAAATAAAGGCTACTAAAGCTGAAATTACTTAAAGGAGAGGCGAACAAGAAACTATTTTGTGGCAGCCAGAAAATAAATTTTAAGCGAGAGAAAAATATATATAGATTTCTAAATCCTAAAATCTGCTAAGATAACTACTATAATACCAAATAAAAAACTATATTTCACGACTAACTACCTATATATCTTTCTAACAACATTTTTATAGAAATTCCATGGCTGTATCGGGTGAAAATAAGTAGGTTTTAAATGTACTTTTTAGTAAGCATCAAAAATGACATCTTTTACTTGAGATAACCATGAATATTTTACGTACTATAATAGTAACAACTTTTTATAACCTTCGTTTAAACTTCTTTGAACTAACGAAATATCTGTCATCACCATCAACAATATTCATATTGAAGAAGAACTACTTTGTTCATCACTAACATACTGCTAAGCAGCAAGCGGGATTCGATCCGCGGTCCCCAGAACTGGGAAACGCAGACGAACCCACTACACTACGTGCGGCAATATGTTAGGGATGAACTCAAATAGTTTATCCGGATGATGTGTATACATATAGGTGAACATTTATCATAGCAGATCCGTATTTCATTCTCAACAGAGAATGAACAACAGAGATGAACAAAGTAGTTCTTCTTCAATATGACTTACACGCATTATACTTGCCCGTCATTATCAGAGGTCTGATCGGGGTGAAGCATTCTCTGTTCAGAATGAAATACGGATGTGCTATGATAAATGTTCACCTATATCAACTATATTATTCATGTTTTGAGTCCCTTTTCCACAACATACTACCAACTTCGAACGATAAAGTTTGTTATCAAGAGATGGCGCCAAATTTGAATAAATATACAGACCGGAAACCTTCAATAACAAATCGAACGTGCAATATGGTAGCTTCATCTTTCTTCCTTTTTTAATTTCTTTATCTTTACTCGCTATTTTATTGGCAAGTTAAGTAGTACAAAATAATAAAATTTGTTTTTTAAATGTTGTTCAACATTTTTGCCATTTTGATCTTCAACCTTGTGTACATTGACCCCGTGACCATCACAATAAAAAGAAATATATCCCATTGTTTTTTAATTTAGCCACCCGTTTGACAAATGCGTAAAAATACTCAATTAAAAATGATTCAGCACTCACAAAAATGTAAACAAAATGATGTTTGGTTTATAGTTATAGTTGATGGAGCAAGTGAGCAAGCCAATCAGCCTGGTCTTTAAAATCAACACTTATCATAAAATTTTATTCAGCAGTTCGCCTCTCCTTTAAAGCGTTATTTGCATGTCACCATATATTGGTCATGCTACCAGGGGCAAAAATCCCTGGGAACGAGGGTTTCTATGTGACATTGCAGAGAGTTGCTCTACTTGCCTGCCACATAAGCCGATTTGCGTTCAGTAGTAGATGGCTTCAATGGGCTGACAAGGCTGCTCAAACCCTTGATCTGATATTCACGTTCCACGTGGAATATAACAAACTTTTGCTTGCAAACATATCGAGTGGCCCCAACATCCTTGGGGATGAGGTTGAGGGACCGTTTTCTTATTTAAAAGATATTTTTCATCTTTTACACCCAACCTTGCGCTTCCAGCATCTTTTGTTATCCGACATCTTTTGTTTTCCGTTAATGATGCGGAAAAAAGGTTTCTAAAGAGAGTGTGGTTTTGCAAAAGTCTGACATCTTAAAATTCCTAAAAACTAAGGGTTGGGACTGAAGTTCATCAACCATTCACGAGGTTTGAAATTATTACATTAAGTTACGATTAAAACCAGCGCACGTAGCTGGTTAATTTTTTTTTAATAAAATTCTCCATGTTTGTTCCATCAACATTTCAAGGAAAGTGATGGGACGTGCTAGATGACTATATCCTGTATAGCAATTATGAAATAGTAAGATATCCTAGTTTATCAGCTCTGTGGTATTTTAAGCTCGTGCTTCCAAAAAGTTAGCTAGCTATAGATACCCAGATAAGATGTTACATTCAGCAAATACTGCTACAAAAAAATCGCAGTCGTCTGTGATGTCGAGTACTCAAGTCAAACAATCTGGGAAACCTTCTCCTTCAAGTCAACGGAGTATTTTTATAAACTTTATTGCTGGTGGAGTTGGTGGCACTGCTGGCGTAGTTGTGACATGTCCACTAGATGTTGTTCAAACGCGATTACAGTCATCAATGCTAAGTCTACAGACAAGAAATGTTTCATCAACAGCTTTAGCCAGTACTACCTCACAATCTACTGTGATTAATATGAATTCAAATCGCTTTGGACTTAACGTTTTTTGCTATATCAAGCACATGGTAAAAACTGAGGGCATAGGTGCCCTTTACAAGGGACTGGTTCCAAACTTAATTGGAATTGCTCCAAGTAGAGCGATATATTTTTCTGTTTATACTAAAACTAAAACATTTCTAACTTCTACTCATCTTTCCAACAGTTCATGGACACATATGCTTTCAGCATTAAGTGCAAGTTGGTTGACGTCAACAATGACAAATCCTATATGGTTTTTAAAAACACGTCTGCAGCTAGATATGACTTCGACGGGCAAAAGAAGACCTTTGGTAGAGGTAATTAAGGAGGTTTTTCAAAATGAAGGAATACGAGGGTTTTATCGTGGTTTGTCTGCATCCTATATTGGTGCAGCAGAAACAATGGTCTATTTTGTGTTGTATGAAAAGCTAAAGATTTTCCTGACAGATGTAAAGGTTTTAGATGAAAAACTTACTTCCATAGACTATATTACTGCAGCATTTCTTGCAAAGTCTATTGCAACTGTATCTGTTTACCCTCATGAAGTTGCTAGAACTAGGTTACGACAAGAATCTTCAAAGCTAGGTGGCAAGAAAAAATATTATGGATTCTTTCAAACACTTGCAAAAGTTTATAAAGAAGAACAAATGGCTGGTTTGTATGGAGGCATGGGAGCGCATCTAATGAGACAAGTTCCAAATACGGTCATAATGTTTCTAACATATGAGACTATAGTAAATTTTTTTGTCAATGATTAACAAGGATATTCTCAGCCAGAACTGTTTTTATGGCGACACAAACCTGTTATTCTTTTTGTTGCTTCTCTTGTTGTGTCACTACACATATTGTTATGGGTTTAAACATTCCTGCATAAAAGTATTTTGTGTGTGTATAAACATTTGAGTTTCAAAAAAAATAATAACCAGAGTAGAATACGGATATATTTATGTGTTTTGGTTGAGTTTGCTGAAAATGTTCCAATATAGTAACTTCTCAGTTTTAATTGGATAAATAACAGACATTAATATGGTCCTAGTTGGGGGAAAATGTTAACCTATCCTAGGCTGTACAAGTTTCGTTTTAAATGTTTGTGGGTTGCTGGTAAAATTTTTGGTGGCATTGGTCCATAAATGGGGGTTAAAAGGAGAGAGGAGTCTGCAAATTTGAACCTTGTGCCAGGGTGGATTAGTGATAAATAAGTCAATAAAATGCGGCATTTACTCAATAGCACTAAACATTGATTGACTTATTTTTCATTAGTGAGAAGCGTTATTTTTCGATTGAAAATGCTTCAATCATATTTTTTTCTCTATTCATCCCAAGCAAAATAGTTACACATTAAATGAAAAATTTATGTGAATTCTATATATAAAATATTTTTATTTTTACTGTTATAAAAAACAACAGCTGCTTTCAATAAAAAGGGATTTGCCATTACCAAAATTTAGATTATAAATTGAATTCGCCAAAAACGAAAGCAGGACGCGAAACGAAGCACCGTTTATAAACATGCGCATATCCGTTCACTGAATGCACGAAATGAGGACTTTGCGTATGCGCTTGCATGCAAATTCTCGATAAAGCACACTATTACACGGCTATAACAAACCTCGTTCCCATGCCATCTTGTATCTTTTCTGATGAGCCTCGGACCGCGATGGTCAAAAAAGATACAATATGCCCTGGGGACGAGGTTGGGCGATAATTATATATTCGCTTTTCGTGAAGGGGTGATCGAGGCGGTTAAACAATAAGGGGGGGACTATTGTTAAAACGCCGAATCAAAAATTGATCATCCTTGATCTTTTCCGTGAATTTAAATAAGCGGCCCCTTGCAAGGTCAGTAAACTAAAATAAGTGCCCCTTGTTGTGTTGTAGTAATCGCATAGCTTCGAAGAAAGCTTGGGACTTTTTTAATTTATTCACATTTTGAAGCCAAAAATATTTTCAGAACGTTCTCACAAATAAATAATTAAATATCAATATTTTCTATACCGCCAGTTTAATCAACGCTCCGTAAACTCTATTTTTAACTTACCTATAAAATATGTACCCTCATTAAATTATGATATTCAACATGGGGCAGACCACCTATTCCCATCACAAGTGACTCTTGTCTTTGCAAATTTTCATCGAGCGGTATTGAAGACAACAGTCACTGCAGCGACTTAAGGCCGTTTCACATTACAGAAATATATTGAATCCAATATATTGGAAATTATTGATAACTATTGAAAAATATTGCCTCAATTAATTGACATAATGTGAAACCAACTCTTGAGACACGTTCGAAAAAACATTACGCAATCGCTTTCAATACTTGTCAAGACTTTTTAATTCAAACACGGTTTGAATTAAAAAATATTGCAAGGGAAATTCTTTTGTTGTGAGAAGACTCAATTGTTCTCCGAACAATAGAAAAATCGAATTAGCAAAGTATTCAAAATTTGTCTGTCTGAAATAAACAGTAAATGAAACATACGATCGAAGATAAAAGATGGAGCAAAATAAAATTTATTATTTTGAAAGTCAGCCACACGATTTTGCTACGAATGATCAAATACTATTTCCTCAAGCTACGACGCAACAGCAACATGCCGCACATGTCTTCACTCAGAGCTCACCAAAACCAACCTCGTCAATCTTGAGCCAAAACACACAAATATTCGGTCAGAGCGTGCCACAGCAACTTCAACCTTTACTCAGCCCCGTATTTCAAAATCCATATTAATGTCAGCTTCAACTCCGGCTCCAAAGGTTTCCGTAAATGCGTTGTCTTCTTCGTTAATTTACTTCTGACTTTCTCAAGTAAAAGCTAAACAAAAGGATTGTTTTAGATCAAACTCAGAATTATTTCACATGAATATCAAGTTAAAAATTATATTCACCTCATATATGTCTGGGCTCATTCGCAGGTATTTGCGGAAACTCTCTTCGTCATACAAACGTAGTTCTTGCACTAAGTTATCGTAAACACCGATCGATTTTCGTTTTTTCATCCACTCCTTCACCCAAATTCTACGCGTAACCTTAGGTTTGGAAAAGTTTGTCGGAAGTAAAGTTGTAGCAATAATAATCGCAGCAACCGCTTTTCTCTGTTCCTCAGACATTTTGAATTACAACAAAATTTAAATGGACATTTAAAGAGACATTTAAAGAGACAATTTGCAATAATTCGAAATATTTTCCAATATAATGAATTCAATAATTTTCAATTGATATCATTATTCATAAATATATTGCTGTCAATATTTTTCTATATATTGCTGTAATGTGAAACGGCCTTTAGCATTATTCTTTCATGTTGCAAAGAAGAACAAAAACAAACAGTGCATGCAGTGCAACATGTTGAATTTAAGGCCGTTTCACATTACAGCAATATATAGAAAAATATTGACAGCAATATATTTATGAATAATGATATCAATTGAAAATTATTGAATTCATTATATTGGAAAATATTTCGAATTATTGCAAATTGTCTCTTTAAATGTCTCTTTAAATGTCCATTTAAGTCTTCATGCTGTGCATCTTCTTTTGTACTTCACTCTCGCTACAATTTAGCTCGGCTGCAATCGCTACAAGTGCCAGTTGTTTTTTGTTTTTGTCCATATATCCTGGGCAACTAACTTTGTATAGAACTTTGTGTTGTGACCACAAATTTATCAAATGTTCAGTTTCACCACTACTCCAAACTTTCTCATGTTTCAAGCCTTTTCTTCCTCGCTTCTGAGGTTTCGCAGAAGTTTCATCTTCTGGATTTTGAAATACGGGGCTGAGTGAAGGTTGAAGTTGCTGTGGCACGCTCTGACCGAATATTTGTGTGTTTTGGCTCAAGATTGACGAGGTTGGTTTTGGTGAGCTTTGAGTGAAGACATGTGCGGCATGTTGCTGTTGCGTCGTAGCTTGAGGAAATAGTATTTGATCATTCGTAGCAAAATCGTGTGGCTGACTTTCAAAATAATAAATGTTATTTTGCTCCATCTTTTATCTTCGATCGTATGTTTCATTTACTGTTTATTTCAGACAGACAAATTTCGAATACTTTGCTGATTCGATTTTTCTATTGTTCGGAGAACAATTGAGGGTTCTCACAACAAAAGAATTTCCCTTGCAATATTTTTTAATTCAAACCGTGTTTGAATTAAAAAGTCTTGACAAGTATTGAAAGCGATTGCGTAATGTTTTTTCGAACGTGTCTCAAAAGTTGGTTTCACATTATGTCAATTAATTGAGGCAATATTTTTCAATAGTTATCAATAATTTCCAATATGTTGGATTCAATATATTTCTGTAATGTGAAACGGCCTTTACGTGCGCAAAGATGTTGAACGTTGTTATTAAAACATTTGCATACCAGTCCAACAGGAAATCTCGAAACTGAATGGTTATTTGTCGAATTTAATCGCTTGGCGGAAAATATGTTAAAAATTGGACGTTAATTTTATAAAAATCTGACTATATGCACACTGCGCACTCCATCAGAAATTTATAAATGTATTTTAATTAAATGTTCGCTCAGCAGAAAGAAATGTCAGTATTTTTATGTTTTTTTTTCAACTCGTTTATAAGGACCTTTACCGATAACATAAAAGCAACTAAAGCCCTGAGTAAACCAGGTTCATTTTAGTGGACAAAAATTGGCATGCATGCTGAAATACTTGTGCGGTCGATTCTGTCTTACGGATTCTGCATGTGTATAAGCACGCAAGGAGGAAAGTGACAGTTAAAAAATACTTAACTTTAATGATTATATATTACGTAAAGGAGTTTGTAAATTCTTTTTGTGTGTAAAAAACAAAAAAATATTTTTTAGTCAGCAATGGTTAAAAATACAGTAAACCCTCCTTATCCCGAACTTTGCTGGATTTTCTCTCCTATACTCTTTATCTCGAACTTTCTCTGTTTCGGAAAAACATTATAAAGTTTGCATCGACAAATTCAAAAACCAAGAGACAAACACGAATTTTGATTGTTGCCATCGATGAGTCCGGGTATTGTGGCGCTGTACACATACACATGTGAGTGGGCAGAATCTCTATGTGCTTTTACCTTGCCCTATACTATATAATAGTAAAGTTTTTTTTTCTCTGCGTGTATTTTATCCCCTGGTTATGCTTCCTACGCACATTAGCTCTGTTAAAAAGTAGGTTCAATGTTTAACCCAAAGGCTTCTGAGTGCGCTTTAGTGCCTTGCATTCACCTTATTCGAATTTCAATTGCGTCATTAACCCAGGGGTCTGTACTTTTCTGATATTTAATGCAAAAAAGTATAAAAAGGATTTAAGTGGTGAGCTTGAGTCGAGCAGTAAAAGATTAAAGTGTGACGACTTCACACTGGCTATTGTTAAAAACCTTCCTAAAATTACGATATTGCTAAATAAATGTTCAGGCCATTCTCGTCGCCAAAGTTTTTTGAAACCTCTGTCTCAAAGAGCTCTGATTTTCTGATATTCATTCTGTTAAAACAAAATATTATTAAAAAAATGGTCAACAAACATATCGAAAAAGAATCCTTAATGTCAGGTCAGTTATTTTTCATTTTTTCATGGATCACTATTTGGGCAGAAAACAACCGTGCAATATTTATTTATTAAAAGAATATTAGTACAGGTATAAAAACTTCAGCTACGTATAAAATACAACACACGACTGTTATCAATGTTTCTCATGTCCTAATTATTTCTTAGGTCATTTTTTTCCACAATAGACTCGTCATCGACTTGTTTTGGTCATCTCTGTCCTGGTAAAAAGAAGAAGATGGAGATATCTAAAGTAAACTTAGTATGCGCATGCCCGTGAAATAAAGGACATGATGAAAACTTGGCTGCATAGTTTTCTTACTTGCTTAATTATTAAACTTTTGAATAGTGATGGGAGAACAGTTTGACATAAAGAAATGAATTATTAACTAACGAATTTAGTTTTTTGACCAATTTAAAACTATTTAAAACCATAAAGTAACCTATATTTTTAAAAAGTCAAAAAGTAAGATAGTGTTTGAAGATCGCAAAAGACAGAAATTTTAAGAGAAAGAATACAGAACGATGTATAAGTCATCAAACGAAAATGGCCAAAAACATCAAGAATATAAAAGTAACGAAACCGTGAGAACTTGTTTTCGAATTGCATTTCTCCAGTAATTGAATTTTTTTTTTGATATTGACAACATTACTTCTTTTTTTAGATCTCTCCTCATACTTTTTCATCTCCTCGCTTTCGCGAAGTAACCAGCCGTTGTATTGATCAAGTACCTTTGGAAAGTAAGAGCTTGTGATATAATATATTTATCCGGTTTGATACGATATAAAACAGTACATGATCAACTTTATTTAAAAAAAATCTTCATATTGCTTCTTAAATTTAGAAACCACAACCGCTAATGAATTTTTGGCGCATCTCGCTGAAGAAAAAAAATGTACAGATATACAAAAGCCAAACATACACATACGTTCTCTTTGTACCAGTCTTCTGAAGAAGGGTTTATACGACAAAGAAAGTATACATGCGTACGTTCTTGTATCTAGTGTTTACGATAATTGCCTTAAAACTAAAAGATAAACTAAGATAATATTTACCATATCTTTTTAATGTAATGAAATTAATTTTCGTATACCTACCGCTGTTTAACCCTATACCTGGAGGTGCTGTTTAACTAGGCATATATTGCACGTGATTAAGTGCTGAATTTTTCGACTTTTTTTACTTTTATCGGGGCTTGCGATCGAAATTTATGCTTTGCGGGGGGGAGGGATTGTATTTTTTAGTACGGGAATAAGTTTTTACTTTGTGAGTATTGTAAAATGTTTTATTTACTATTCAAATATATATTACTACATGTATGCTTGTCATTAGGTGCTTACCAAGGAGCTCTTGAGGTCATATGGGTACTAGGGATATACAGACCAGATTTAAAGGAAATATTTATCCAGCTTAAATGACGTCATTTCTGATCTAATTGACGTCATTATATTGTTTCCTTACCTCGCTTCTTTTTTTTAATCCAATATCTTACATATATGTACTAAATATAATCCCATAAGCGTCAGTATTTCTGGAGAAACAGATTTTCTTATATACCTTATTGGGAAAAAAGTCAGGGAAAAGTGACCTCCAATTTTGCTGATTTTTTAAACTTATTTTGAATTAATTATTGGAAAGGAGTAAGAGTAGCAGAAGAAGAGAGCAGAAAAAAAAGTTGAAAACCAAAACAGAGAAAAAATTCAAATGAGACAAAAAGAAAAAAATTCATTGGGATTTACTAATTTGTTTTTATTATCCTTCTGCTGCTGAAAACATTGAAAACTCAACCTTTTATGGTCATTTTTGACTAAGAAATTAGTCAGCAAAAAGTGACTACATTAAAAAATTTAGTCGGTAAAAGGTGATTAAAAATTGTGTCATTAATTTAATTTTTTGCCGGTTTTTTTTGCCGACATTTTCTTTGCCTACTTTTTTTACATTTTTTAACGATAATAAATGACACTACGTCAATGTGAGCGACGCTGAATAAAATTAACGTACAAAATCTTCAATTATATGGATATTAGGGCGTTGGTTTCTTTCTTTACGATAGTTGCTTCATAAAAATACAACAACAACAACAACAACCGAGCTAAACTCCAAAATCGGTTTTATAATCACAGTTTAGACAAATTTAGGGAATTTAGGGACTGGTGGCCTTGTGGTAGAGCATTTGCCTCCAGTGCGTTAGGTCGTGGGTTTATTTCTCGGTTGATTCATGCCACAGACTATAAAAGTGTGAATCGATCCTTTTTGCTTAGCATTCAGCATGAGAAATCTTTTCCAATTCACTGTCATATTTGCTTCATCTATTCAACCTGGCTAATTTTTGGAGGAGGGTCATCGGTCTGTTTTAATTTTTTGTTTACTCTATACAACTATATGTGATCACTCCCTTCGCATTTTTCTTCATTCATTTGCGGTTTTATTTCAGTGGGGCGTTCACATATTTAATCACCCTCGCCTCCAGGCTATTTTTCATTATTGATGGATTTTTTGTATAAAGCTTGAAAGTGTTTAGCTAGATGATTTTTTTATTTTTAATGTTTTCAATTATTTAGATAGGTAATATTCAATACAAGCAACAAATTATTTTCTTGATTTTAAACCCAATAATGTATTTTGTTGCTGGAGATAATTTAGAAGTTTTGTTTTGGTCTTGAAAATATTTTTCGATTTCTTTTAAGTATGGTTTCTTAGAAGATGCATGCAACATTGAGATCAATTTTAAGTCTTCTTTAGCAACTAACGTACAAGGTCGGAATCACATTGCTTATAAAACTGTTTCATCATCATCGCACAGCAGACGTCCTTTAATTCGAATGCCGCTTAATTCGAACTTTCTGTTATTTCAAACAATTTGCTAAGTCCCTTGAGTTTGTTTTAATAGTCTTATATTTTGAGCTGCTTAATTTGAACTCCGCTATTTCGAATATTTCGCTATTTCAAACATTTTTTTTGTCCCAAGGCTACATTATGCTCGTTAATTCGAACTTTTGTGTATCAATCAAAAAAATCTTATGGGAAAATAAGAAGATCGTTTTCGTTTTAAGCATCAATGGTAAATTTCTTACAATTTATCAATTAAACTGGCATTTCCATTAAAATTAAGTTTACAAGGAATTTGGAGGCCTTGCCCATCGCGAAGTAAACAATGCTAAAAGATTTTTGTAAAAAGGTGTAATAAAGTTCTATTAGCATAAAACCTTTAAACGTTTGCGCGTGTTCGAATTAACGGACATCTAGCTACTGTATTTAAAACGAGGGCTGGTTCATACTAAGTACAAATTAATCTCGTACCCAGACCTTGCACAGTGCTCATGGATAATTCAAGTTTTTAAATGAATGTTGGATGGCGGTGATACATGTGTAGCATTTTAAATATTTAACTTCTTTTCGCAAATAGCTTGAGTAAAAATATTTTATTCTACCTCCTGCCGATTTGAATGTTCTGTGAAATAACCACATCAAGAAATAGAAAACCTCAAAATTATATTGGAAAAAATTGTTCTAATCAAATAGATTTCAAAAGCATTTACGATTTTAAAAACGCAAAAATTTGATAAAAAAAGAACGCAACACGCAATACTTTGTACGCGTGTTTGATGAACGAATGTACCGCCTCGGGCTCGGTGTAGACCATGAAAATCACTTAGATCGCTGGAGGACTGTGACCGAGCATAAAAATAAAAATATACCGTATATATAAGAAGGCACGTGAATTTAAGAGTCCACGATAAAATGCTGAACACAATATTTTTAACACTCGCCACATTGTTAATATACAGAAGGCGTAGAAATACGGCAAAAAATAAACAGAACAAAAAAATTTCTGAGTTCTAAGTACTACAGATTTTTGGAAAACTCAATGTTGTTCCTTACACCAACTGTTTCTATAGATCGATGAGCTTTAGCAGTAATATTGTTGTCCATCATCCTACCTGTCATGTCATAAAATATGGTAAAATGTTTCCAGGGTATTTTGCTTTGTTGATGAAGTTGATAGCGGCGACTCCGTAATAACGGCTCAGGGGGCCACACAAGACCCTGGGGACGAGGTTGAGTTGTACCCTGCTTAAATATCGCTGTGTTGCGAAAAAAGGAACCAGGTATATAGGCAATACCCTTTCTTTAGTACTTCATTCTCTGATTGCGAGAATCTAAAGAGCATATGAAACAAAGCTATTTTAAAAAAGGTAATGCAATTGGGACCATTGTTTGCTAAAAATACATTTGCACCACTTCGTTTTAGCTTCGTTTAGGCTCTTGTTTATCATTTGGCGATCACTGTCTAAAAGAAAGTCTTGAGAGAAAGTTGTTTTGCGCATTACGATAGAACGTGACTTTAAACGCTTTCTTTGAGTAAGTAAATTGATTATTAATTTATTTCTGTATAATTAGTGACGCGCAACTAATTTGATACAAAGAAAATAAATTATTTAGAAATGAATCGAGTTATTTGCAACTATTTAAAACCCATAATATTTATGGGATCATAGAAACGAAAAAATATTTGAATTGTATCCATAATAAAAACAGTAGTCTATAAAAGTAGAGGATTTTTTGATGAAGAAAACATAGCAAGATTAATCAAAGGAAAGTGAGCTACAAGAAGAACTTGGAGAAGGATATTATCGCAGCAATGTATAAATTACCGAATGAGAATCAACAGCAACAGCAGGAATTTCAAAATCACGAAGCTGTAAGAAAACTATATATATATGCTTATATTTTTCTTTTACTCTTTTCACTCTTTTGTTTTTTTTCTAACACGAATTTTTTTTTTAGGTCTTACCTCGTATTATTTCATCTCCACGCTCTCGTGAAGTTGCAAATAACTACATTGACCAAGCACCTTTCGAAGGTTATTCTTGATTGTATTATATTTTTATCTGTCTCATCGTCCTTAAAAGTAGCGTATTTTTGTGTGTTGGGGGTAATCTCAGAATTCTCCAAGTAGATTTCTCACACAGGCAACGACATGATAACAAAGAGGGTTGTACTGTAAGCGAGTAGGCTTAAGTAAGGATGGCTTTTAAAAATATAGATGCTCACTGCATTGTTGTAACTGCAATTATAACTTTGCTTTCTTTTCATTTGTTTACCTTTTTCTAGACAAACTGATTATTACGCGCATGCTCAATGAATGGAATAGGGAAACATTTCCAATACAGGTAATAAAATTTTATTCACGTTACCTTGTTGTAAATGTATCTAGAATTTTAGAAAATATTTCCGCACGACGTTTAAAACAACTTATTTGTTTGCCTTCGTAAGGGAATAAATCCACGCGCGAAAAAACTCAAAAATCACATGCAAAAATTAATCTTTCTTAATTACATCAATCTAAAGTCTCCCTACTTCTTTCTTTAGGAAGCTAAAAATGTTATTAGACCTGAAGCTGTACCTGTGATTAAAGATTGGTTGAACACTGCTGAAGATAAAGGTAAAATAGAAAAATAATGAAACAGTTTAATCTGGCGAATTAGACTGTACCCTCGTTTCAAAGCTGCCTCAACTGAGGTTTATGTTTGGGGAAATTTTAGACAACAATATATAAAATTAGTTACTTTCCCCAACTAAAGTTAAGTTCTAGATAAAGAAAAAAAAGGACCAATTGTTTAGAAAAAAAAAATTGTTGTATATTCAGCGAAGATCTTTAGTTTATATAAAAATGGTCTGTAGTTACCCTCAAAATTAGACAATTTCCCCATGTTTTTTCCCGGACAAGGTAAAAAGTTGTGAATCTCTGCTAAACACCTTTTTCAAAACTTTTTACTTATTTTAACAAGAATTACTGTTTTTTACACTTAGAAATTGCTATCGCTAAAAATCTTTTGGCACATCTCAGTGAAGAAAAGAAGCGTACTGATGACGTGCAAACGCGAAATAGCCCGCGACGACGAACAAGTGCATCCCGATCCGACAGTCGTCCTTCTTCTACTAGATCAGGACAAAACTCAAATAGTAATAGCAGACCAGTTTCGAATAATGGAGGGCGTAAAGGCAGTAGACTTGGGTCAAGCAATGGTGGCCGCAGAAGCAGTAGCTCAAATCAACCACAACGCCCACCGCTACGGCCACGAACAAGTATAACGTATGGGTCCTTTTATCCGCAACAAACTGATGGCTTTGGGAACAACACTGGTGTCTTTAATATAGTACGTGGTCAACCAAGACCTAAAACAATGCTTTCAAAAGCTCAACAGTATCGTGAAAAATATCATAACAAGGCACAGGAATCTCCTAGGGAAGCTACCTTTAATCCAGTTAACAGATCTGGAGTATTTGGTACTGTCATTTTCCCAGTACAACAAGGAACATATAGTCGCCCAGGTACACGACAAAGCCGTCCTGGCTCACAAGCACTAGGACGTCGACCATCAACACAAGGTCAGCTGCGTAAACAAAACTCAGATGAAAGGCTTAAATTTAGCGCCAATCTTCAAAGCAAAGATGACATTCAACAGCTTGATATTGAGACTGACCGGTCTGAGGGTAACAACAAGCAACAATCTGAAACACACAGAAGTATCGAAGAAAAAAAAGAGCCTGTTATGTATTATCCACAGCTAAATACTTACAGGGATTTAGGTTTGAAGAAACATTGGCCTGGAAGACCATATCACAATACCAATTTGCTTTTGGGTTAAACTAAAGAGCTTCTGTAAAGACAATTTCGCTGTACATATACTTTTCATCAGATGTGTTATTTAAAATAGGTTACCCACATTTCCCTGTATATGTTCCTTTAAAGATTTTGTATAAGCATTTAAAAAAAAGAATCGTGCACACAATAGTCAAATTCTTTTCTTTTTTTTTCTGATTCCTGGCTAGATATTTGGAAATATAATGGCGCACAATCTGTATCTAATCAGTTCTTTTCATCACAAATTTAGGCGTTAGCTCGAATGAAAAAGCTTACTTCTCTGGTCTGATTTACACCAAATGCAGAACTTGAAAAGACTAATTTGTTAAGGCGAATTTTAATTTTGTCCACAAAATTCGAATTAGAAAATCACATAAAACAAATCGTAGTGCAAACAGTAATGCAACTTTATCCCCAGGGCTTTTTAAGTAAGGATTTTTTCCATGATAAATATGTGCAATACAGATTTGCCGGCAAATATTAATTTTAATTTACAAAATATGACAAAATATTATACGTGGTAGGATAAAAAAATATTAAAATTTGACATGATGTCAAATAAGTTTATCCTAAATTGATAAATGAGAACTAATCAAATACTACTCCGAATATCCGAGATAGCATTTGATAATTCGATATCATTTAAAGAATGTTCAATGTTTAATGTTCTGGAACCTCTTACACACAAAAAAGTTGATCTAACTATAAACTTGTCGCTTGTTATGTCCCTCTTTTCTGCTTTTCATTTAGGAAAGACGTTTGGAAAACCGCATGCCTTCTTGACTAATTCCACTATTTGCCGCGAATACTATTGGCAATCCTGCATATCTTTGAGCGTTTAGGTCAAAAACCTGTACATCAAAAAAGGCTAGGCCAGTGGCTTAAAAGCCAGTAGCACTGATGTCAAGTTGCGCTTCTTGACTGGTACACTGCGATGTTGCATCTGTTCTCTTTCTTTATAATCATTGTTGGCTCACGTCTCACATCTTTACATACTTCGTTAAGGAGTAAACGAGTCCACTACTTCCACATACACACATAGGTGGAAGCTTAAGTGGTCTGATCTTTTATCGAACAAGTCTACAAGTTAAGAAACCGTCCGATGTTTCGTCTGTAATTGAATAAGTACACATCATTTTCACAACATTCGTCAAAGCAACTGCGTGCCAATGTAATCTCACAAAATGCAACGTCATTTGGAAGGATATATCTCTGGAGACGATGTTGGTTTTTTAGCTAAACAACCGTACAGTTTTCGGTCCACTTTTTTAGATGTGTATATTTAAATGGCTAGCTTCACAAATCTCGAGGGATAGATATACCCTGTCTATTACTTCTAGGAGGGGCCAAGGCTTAGATGGAGAGTCCTAGAGAATTTAATGCTCTTTTTGAGCTACGCAGACCCAATCGCGCTCTACTAGACAACTCCCGGCAACATCCAACGGCCCACACAATGTGCCATCTCCCCAACTTCCCTCACATGGCTTGGATTGACCCGGGGCTATGGTAACATTCACTCGCTCAATTTGAATCGCAGAGTACGAGAGCTATAACCACTAATCTACGGCGCCACACTAATCTACGGCGCCACTCTTGAACAACTCAACCGGCTGTGGATCACAGGTCTTGATTTTGCTCATACCATAAACCTAACATGGCAGCATAACAGCGATGTGATGTGGGGTCGATGCTTAAAATTTCTAGTTTCGTTAGCTAACAATTTCTTCAAGACCGTGTAGGAAAACTGCAGTTATTGAAATTCAAACTAGATTTCTGGAAAGGTAATAAGGGGCGACGCACCACAAAACAGATCGACTTGTCTCATGATGCTTTTGACGCTAACGTTTAAACCCTTCTCTTCCCTGTCCCTTTTTATCGTCCATATTGAGAATGTCTTTAAATTGATGGAAAGCTAGAAACGAACAGTATTTTTTATCAAATCTGTCTTCACCTTTCTCTCTGCTGAAGACTCTTCAGTTCTCTGCCAAAGCAGTCATTTTATACCGGTATACTGGTCATCATCCAAGCTCAAAAATACAATAATGTGGTCGTCAGTAGATTGTTCCTTAATTTGAAGATAAATACCTAAATAGGGCCAGGGTTGCCACATTAAATTCTTCATTGGATTTCTCCTGGAAATATCTTAGACAAAAATTGTCTGTTTTTTCGTCAATGACCAATATGAGTGTGCTGACTCGCCAGAAACGCCACAAATATCATGGGGCTGTCAGCCTACTTCCAGCGTTTTAAAAAAAAGTTAAAATTTCACCCAGAGAAACCCGAATCAACTCGAAACAACATTTTTTAAAACATTTATTACCATGCATAAATTATTCTTGTGAGAAATGGTTGAGGAAGAGTTCTGAGAGAAACTGTTTTTTATATCATTTATTCGATAAATAGCTGTAATAACCACAAATAATAAACTGAGAGTACAACGACAAAATAGCACCTTCCTTCTCAACAAAATTTAAATGAGAACAATGAGCTTGTGCGCATTGCATTTCAGGCGGTTTCAGAGGGGCCCACGCTTCTCCGGGCACTTACAGACGAAAACCTTGAAAAAACCCTGAACAAATGCCCGCGGCTGCCCTCACATATACGACGCTTTTACTAGTTGGCACCCTGTTTGACCAATTTCATAAATCAACTTGTTTTTTAAAAAACGCCAACCATATTGCTTGAACCCATTCCATATTGTTGTGATAAGTAAGATACACTTTCATCGCAAAATTTTCAGAAACTATATGTCTTGCTTTAATGCACACTATTGAGACCACCAAGAAGACCTTTAAATGAAATTTGAAAGTATGCCTAAAAAAACTAAACCTGCAGTACAGTCCAGATGTAAGCGTTCGCATACGCTCAAGTTTCACACCTTTTTCATTAACTTGAACGTAATAAACAAAAGATTATTGAAGAGAAAATTGCTTATTATAACTGCTCGTAACTATTGTTAAATAGTGTTAACATAACTATTCCCAATAGCATAATTGCAATTGTTATCAACTCTATCAATGTGACACGAAGAGCCATTGTTTAATAGTTTTATTAAATAAAAGTTTTGCGTGGAAACTAAATAAACTAGCGAGAAGGCATTGTTGGTTGCGCGGGTTTAATAAAGCTTTTAAGCGATAGAAATTATATTTTAACAAAGATTGAAACTTTAATTTTAATAGAAAAGCTTTTTTAGATCACATTTTTAAAGTTTAAAAACGAAAAACGGCGACAGAAACGTTTTTTTAGATTGCATTTTAAAAGTTTAATAACAAAGAGCGGCAATAAAAATGTTAGAAAGTTAAAGAACGAAGAACAGCGATAGGAAAGCTTCGTTAGATAGTGTTTTAAGTATTTAAAATGTTATCAACTGTATCAATAAAAAAAACCTTTCCACGCAAATAAAAGATTTGCATGGAAACTAAATAAACTAGTGAGAAGGCATTGTTGGTTGCGCAGGTTAAATAAAGCTTTTAAGCGATAGAAATTATTATATTTTAACAAAGATTGAAACTTCAATTTTGATAGAAAAGCATTTTTAGATCGCGTTTTAGAAGTTTAAGAACAAAAAACGGCGCTAGAAATGTTTTTTAGATCGCATTTTAAAAGTTTAAAAATGAAAAACGACGATAGAATTTTTTTTTTAGATCGCATTTTAGAAGTTTAAAAACGCAAAATCGCTATAGAAAAGGTTTTTTTCGATCGTTTTTAAAAATTTTGACTCTCTCTTCGGTATTAAAATTTAAAACAAAATGTTCTTACGATGTTTTGATCTTTCCAGAACGTCTAAAGTTAGATTTTTTCTTTCTTTGGTGTTAAAATTTAATTTGTTTTGGCCTTATCGCGAAGGGATAAGTCCCAAACTTAGGGTTTTTCCGTTTGTGTTGCTAAACATTGCTTTTTATAAAAAGAACTTTTAAACATTTCGCATGTTATAAAACATGTTTCGACTATAAAGAAATATTACTAAATGTTTTAAAGTAGCATTAGTTTTTTTTAATATTTAGATCATTGGATTTGTTGTTTTTTAAAAGTGTTTGTGTATATATCGAGATAAAAATCACGTTACTATAATTAGTTTCGTTGTTAAAAAAGTAAAAATTCAATGGCCTTTGCATTTGATTTTTTCTCGCGCAGAGTATTGTTTATAAACAATGTTTCTTGCTATGCTTTTGTTTTTAACACGAAGCAATTATTTTTGTGCAATTTGAAAGGAACTCCCGATCCTGTTGTTTTTTGAATGAAAGCAATTATTTTTGCAAGTTGAACGTATGTGTACGCTTACATTTGGACTGTACTGTATAAACCTTTATGGTGCCATAGTTCGGTGGCTATAAATCTCGCACTTTGTGGTTCAATTCCACTTGGTTGTGATTCAATATGGGCTAGTTTTTTTGGAGGTGAAAGCATATTTTAAAGCATGTTACAGTTGAAATCTCCAAAAATAAAAACCTATTTTAAGAGTTTATTAAAACATTGTTTATAGTGAGTATATACACAGGTTTTTAGTACTCTGCAAATCACTACCTCCAGGTGACCTGTAAACACCACATACATAAATAGGAGAGTGAGAGATATGCACATTTTACATGGTTAGCTGTCCTGTCTATTATTTCCCTCATGCAACATAGCTCATGCATAACTCATGTAACATCCAACGGCCCACACAGTGCGCCATCTCCTTAAATTCCCTAACATGCTTGGGTTAACCTGGGACTATGGTAACATACATTTGTGCATATTGAATCACAAACAAGAGGAATTGAACCTGTACAAATTGAGAGAGTTTTAACCACGAGTGGACAGTAAAGATAATGCTCCTTAGCCTGTTATCTAACAAAACAACAAAAATAATGTTTGTTCAAAGACATACTCACAGTCAAATAGAAAAATGTTCACTTAAAAATGTCCTCTATTTATCTAACTGTTCGATGGTGTTTGCATATTTTAATACATTCTTATAAGAGGAACCTTCAAAACCAAAAGTAACAAGACGTATAATATACGTAAACTAGCTCGCCAACAAAGTTAACAAAAAGCTGTCTATGAAATTGTGATTTCTGTTATGAAGTTAGACACGACATATTTTGCTATTCGGATAGGCAATAATATTGATAGAAAATTCCTCGAAATTTCAATTTTCGTTAGGTCAGTCTGGAGTAAACTGACTGACAGGAAGAAGAAAGACCACAAGCCCCACCTAAAATTTTTAAAATTCAGTAATTCAGTAACCCCCCCCCCAAAAAAAAAAAAAAAAAAAAGAACAAACAAACAAACAAAAAAAAAAAACCCCGGAAAAACGGGATATAAGAAAGTCACTGTGAGAAAAAGCAAAATAAAGAAAAATAATATACAATCTTAATTGTTAGAAAAAGGAAATAGCTTTAGTTAAAAAAAATCTATTACTATAAAAAAGAAAAAATACAGCCTATCATTCATGGTTGAAAGTTAACATTTTGATGTCACTATCATTTCAGCATACTTTTTTTGTTAACTTTGCCAAATTTTGTCGAAAATAAAGTAGTTTTTATTTTCGGACCAATTTTGGCCTAAAATAACATTTAAGTGTCAAAAAAGCAAAATTTTGATGTCACCATCATGTTCGGCATACTTTTTTGTTAACTTTGTCAAATTTTGTCGAAAACAAATACCAATTTTGGCCGATGACTTAGTAATTAGAGAGTATAGGTATGAAGTTTAAATTTGTGACGTTGCAATTGATCATTTGGTTAGTTAGTTACGAGTTGGAAACACATCCTCGCAGGCGAGACAGTAAAAAGAAAATTAAGTGTGTATATGATGTAACTAGCTAAATAGAGATCAAATGGAGTCCCAAAAACTTTTTTATGGCACTATGGTGACTCTTATTTATACCACCTAGTGGACCAAAAACATTTAAAGTTCATTGTTGGAAATTTTTAGAATGCATAAAAAACTTTCATCAAAATGTTATAGAAACGAAATAACGTATCCTGCACTATTTTTTAGACCAAAGATGAAAAGTTGCATAAACATTACATTGCTCCTGCTAATGATCTTGCAAAGAATCTTCACATTAGAAGAATGCTTGCAAAAACCGTTGTTTTCAACAAAAACCCCTTACGGACTAATTCAAAACCTGGATATTAGAGTAAATAAACCTAAGGATACATGTGAAGTTATTCAAATTAACATGATTCATCGACATGGTAACCGCTATCCTAGCTATAAAGATGTAAAAAACATGAATGTTGCTGGAGAAAAAATTAACAAAGCTGCTGAGACTATTACCACTGGTGTTAATTTAAAATTACCATGGAAGAGTCCATTTACAAAGCGGCAAGATAAACTTCTGTCTCATGTTGGTGAGAGAGAATTATTTCAGTTGGGCCAAAGAATTCTTACTAGGTTTCCATCTTTATTCAAAGATGGTTACTCACCATTAAACTACAGCTTCCAAAGTTCTTGCAAGTTAAGGTGCACACACAGTGCTAATGCTTTAGCTGCAGGTTTATTTAAGGAAAAAGGAGTTCTAGGCGAATGTGGATACCAACCTATTGCCATTGAAACTTTCCCATGCAATAATGATCCGAAGCTTCGATTTTTCAAGATTTGCGAAAAGTATAAAGTTGATGTGGAAGAAAATCAATCTGCAATGCAAGAATTGACTAAGTTTATGAATGGGGTTGAAGTTAAGTCTGTTATTGAGAAACTTTCAATGAGACTTGGGCGTCCCAATTTAAATTTAAATGCAAATGATATGTGGGCACTATCTACAGCTTGCGCTTATGAATTGGGAATGTATAATGGTAGCTTAGATTCAGGTGTTTGCTCCTTGTTTGATCAACAGGATCGACAGATCATGGAATATGCTTACGATTTAAAACATTTCTACAAGCGTTCTGCTGGGCACAAGATCACATATGAAAGCAGTTGTCCATTGCTTAAAGATGTTATTTACACGCTTGATGACGCTATTAACAACCCTTCAACAGCCTATAATGGTGTTTTTCGATCCTCTCATGCCGAAACCATAATACCCCTTTACGCATTGTTAGGTGTGTTTTTGGACGAAAAGAAGTTAAAAGCTGATAATTTTGCTGAGATGAAGTACAGACAATTTCGTGGCGCATGTATTTCACCTTTTTCAGGGCATATGTATTTTGTTTTATACAAATGTGACACAGGCTACAAGGTGCAAATGTATATCAATGAAAGACTTGCAAAAATTCCATGTTGTTCATCTAAACTGAGTTGTGATTTTGAAGTGTTTAGAAAATGTTATCAACATATAATCGATACATGCGAGTTCAAAAAAATGTGTAAAATAGAAAAAAATGAACTTTAGACAAATCACTGTTTGTAAAAGTATTTTTATCTTTTTTAAAACTCGGGTGTTTTTATATATATGTTATGGTTAGGCTTCAATTGTAGTATTTATTATTTTATTTAATTTTGAATTTTTTGGAATATTATATTGGTAAAAAACTGTTTACTATAATTATTGCAATTTTCCACTTACAATTCTGTTTCTTGTGTTTTCTGTTTAAATAGTTATACCTTTTATGTTTTCTTTAAATTTTGTTCCTTGATATTCTCATAAAAGGTTTTTTAAGTTTATTCCAAAAAATTCTTTTTTGAAATTAATAAAGCAATAGATTAATAATGTGTGATGAAGAGGGACTGTACACCTTGAAAATATGTTATTCTACGCAGATGTTAATGTTAGATTCTGGTTGCTCTGACATTGTTTACATTGATTTGATAAAATGATTGGATGATAGAGTAAAATAAATGTTTTTACGCAAACGTTTGCCATCTTATGTTTTCTTAGAAGTTTTTTTAAAATTAAAATCTCTCCATTGTATTATCATGTATTATTATTTATGTCCAATTTAAAAAAATTTGTTTTGCTCCAATGTCGTTATGAAAACATTGGCAATACTTAGATTTGAAATAATAAATGTTCTTTCTTTAAACCTAGGTTTTCAAATAGAAGATCGAAATGATTCATTCACAATGGTTGAAATAATACGTCAGTAAAAATGGCTGCTAATAATGGACTGCAGTGATTCATATCCTGAGCACACACTTGTTTACAGTATTCATAGCTGGTCATCTTATTCTGGAAATTACCATCCAAGGTAAAATCTCATTGGTAGCACATGTAAAGTGTGACTTATTTTTATTCTGTTACTTAAATAATGTTAGTGGTGCATGTTTATATGAGAATTCATTTAGTACAAAAGATCATCATGATCATCATTCTTGGCTTAACGTCCGTTTTCCATGCTAGCATGGGTTGGACTTGGTATATTAATGACCCTCTTCCAATCTGATCTAAACTGTGTTAGAAATACATAGAATCATTGTTGTAATTGGATCAATTTTCTTCTGCTCATTATATCCAAGAGCCATGTCTTATCCATTTTATTATACCTACTAGTCAAAAAGGGCCCATAAAAAATCCATTTAGTCACAAGAACGATGGAAAGCATAACTGATTGTGAAGATATTGATGACTTCAGTCGTACAATACGAAACAAAATTTTGTAGAAATTTGTTCAGCTGTTACTTCTATTATGTAGAAACACTTATCAAGAAAATGTATAAGATCATGTATGTTTGATGAACTGTTACAGACTAATTGAGGTTTAAATATTTTTTGATGATGTAATTAACGCATCTGTTTGGAAATGGTTGAGTTGACCCAGCTTTAAAAATCAATTCTATTTTGGTCCTGATGGGAGATGATGTCAGTTATTACTAATGTTTTAATGGCCGATAAACAATTAAAACTTATTTTTTAAATTTTTGCATTTTATAGTTGGAAAAAACATCTTCTTTGGAAACCCTAATTTTGGCCTAATTTAGTATTTTCAGTCACCAATAAACTTAGCCTAATTAAAAGATAAAAGAAGAAAAAAGTAGTGTTTGAAGAAAGCTATAAGCATCACATAGAAGAATATTAACAATATCTTCAAACGCTACTTTTTTTTTGCTTGCCAAATTTAAAGCTTGCATTAGCACCTGTGAGTATCTCTTAATTAGGTTAAGTTTGTGTTTAATGGCTTTTTTTAAAACAAAATCAACAAAGGTTTTTTAAAGTATTAAATTATTTACTAAAAAATATTTTTTCTATATAAAAAATATATAACAAATACATTAGCTCTAATGCTTAAATTAATCTTAGTGTTGCAAGGAATATTTAGTTTGACTAGAGCCGGAAAGAAACATCATATGAGCTTTTTTACTATATTAAAAAAATTAGGAAGGTTATAAATAAGGAAATTTCTACCTTTTAGTAATATTCTTCTTGATCGACCAACGGATCAAACATCACGATGGTCATCAGATACCAATTTTCCACCACAAGTAGGTTTCTTGTTATTTTGTTATTTTTTTTAATCCAGTGAAAAAAGTCATGTTATCAAAAATCAGCACAAAAGATGCCCTGACATAGTGTAATCTTGAAATGTAAAATAAGGGCCGTTGAAACCCAAATGGGAATTTCATCAAGGTGGTCTTAGGTGTTATTGTAATCTTATTTCTTCACAACTTACATAAAATGGGCTATAAGTCCCATATTTTCTAGTTAATATAATTAGCTCATGTAATAAATTCGGAATCTCAGGATAAATTTTAATTGAGAAAATGCTAGTCATGCCAAATAAAATTTTGGTGTACATTTTTAAAAAATGTTTACATACTTTTTAATAAAATTTCCCTTCCCCTCACCCAGTTTTAAAAATGTCCTGTCGTAAAAGTGTAGTAACGAGAGGGTAGAAGCCAACTTGAAAATAAGTTTATTTACCTCTTTTGTATTTCTCCTTAGAGAAAATGTCCACAGTAGAAAATCCTTCAATTTTGTATAATATCCCTTGTAATTTATTATTGGTTTCACTTTCTATCTAAACACAAACAAGAAGATTTACATTTAATTTCTACTTGTCATTCAAGTAGCAGTCACTTATTGATTTGCACTTTTTTCTAGTTTATTTTGCTAAAACTTCAGCAACCTGCTATTGTCACAGAAATCACGTTTGGTAAATATGAAAAAACACATGTGTGCAATCTGCAAAAGTTTAAAATATATGGTGGTCTCAATGAAGATCATATGCTTGAACTTTTAGCTGAGTAAGTCTTAGTTTATTGAGACAATGGTTATACCTCCTGTTTTTATTATACTTTGTCTTGATATTGTTAAATTATATAATTATTACAGTCTATCCTCATTTAATTGCTACTCAGCTAAAACTGCTGAATTTTTAATGGCTCTAATAATTGCTGCCGCTGCGATTAGTTCGTCATTTGCCAATGTAGTGTTAATAAGAACGTTTTTTCAGATAAATTAGTTTTTATTAACCAAACTCTAGCATTGTTAGTGAATTTAAAACATATTATTCTTTAAGCTGTTAAAATTTTTCAATTTTTTTGTTTGGATTTTTGACAATGCCACCCCCCTGATAAATGCCTCCACCTGTGAGAAAAAAGATTTAATAGTATCATTAATTGGTTAATATCTTTGAAAGGAGTTTTTTGTTAAAATAATTTGTGGAATTTTCGAATGTATTTCTTTTTTTTAGTGGATTGAAAAACGATCCAAACAAAGAGACCTTCATTTTAAAGCATGAATTGCAGGGGAAGAAATTTCCTTGCAAATTTGTAAAAATTGGTATGGTTTTCATTAGTTTTCTATATTTTAATACAATGTGTACAAAGCTTATACAGAAAGCTAATGGAATCTTAACGATAAAGCGCGTGACATTTAAAAATGTCAAAAAGTTACCTCTTTACCAATTTGTATAACTATATGTTGCTTACCTTTATCTATAACACACCAGCATTTAACACACCATTTTGCTTAATTCTTAGTTTGCAGACTTTGTAGAACCATAGATATTAAGTATTCCTCAAAACTAACCGTGACTTTCCACATTATACCTTGTATAATAATCTGTGCTCATATATTTGTGTGTAATGTGCAAAAAAGATGTTTTGTGTCTTATTTTATTTATTTGCAAATTAATTGACTGTACATAATGATATCAGTGGAAAAGACTGATGTACTGATACCTTTAAACCCATTATGTTTAAAACAGGTGGTGACATCACTTGTTTCACCTTACGTGGATCACTAGAAACCAATCAAGACACAAATTAGAGCAATTTTCTAAAGGTGGTTTAACCACCCATCTTCAGAACGATGGGTTAATGATGTTATCAGAAAACCCTTAAAAAACCCTTAAGTAATTATTCACTATAATTCTATATATTTCCTTGTGTATTTTTACAATACACAACTACAGAAACAGGTTATAAAATTTTAGACATTTTTTTGGGATATAAGAAGTCATCAAAATTTTTTTCCATACTAGTAATAATTGTTATTAATTAAGTGATGCAAAAAACTGGTTAGTATAAAAAAATCCAATGATTTGATTGATTTATGGCTCATTAAAACAGGGCTTTGTATGGAACCATACTAACTGGTTTAGAAAACCATTTTTTAAAGTGATTATGTCACAGTTTTGTCAATGAAGAAAATGCTAGGCATGCAGCAAATTGCCCACGCAAAATTATTTTTATGGTGTTCAGGCCTGCAAATTTCAATTTTATAATTAGTCTGTTTACAAAAAACATGTGTCATATTGGTTTTACGTGTGCAATTTATACCTTAACAGCACGACCAGTTCCATTTTGGGTGTATTGACATTTTAGTATGTGTAATCATGTTCTATAGAATGTCAAGACTAATGAAAATAAAAGGTTTATGAGATTTAATTAAATATTAAAGATTTATTCCACATAGTATAACTTGGCTAATAGCTCTTAATTATTATTATTCCAGTGCCATTGTTATCTTGGGGTACAAGCTTCAACTTCAGCATATGGCATGTTCAGCTGACTGGTATTGATGACGCAGATTTTGTTCGTCCACAATTAAAGTGGTTTAATAATGTAGGTTTTCATGCATTGTGAGATAATGTAGGTTTTTATGTAATGATTTACTACACATTTTTTTTGTATATAAGCAACCCAGTTGTGTATAAATTTTGACAAAAGTTAAAGCAACTTAAAAAACGTTCGCCCAAACATTTCCCCCCCAATTTGTTGCTTTGGAAAAGTTTTCTCCAAAGCAACATCAGCAGTGTTTTAACTATACTATAGTATTGTTCCGAGAATTTTCTTTTTCTTAATGTTGAGTTCATACTTGACAAACAGGTGTCAGTGCTGTGTTTATTAATAACCCAAACCCTGACCCCAAATCTGAGGTTATTTATAAATGTGTCATAATGTAGTTTTTTTATGTATCATGTATTTTTGCCGTTTCATCACCTGCAAACAATAGCAGTTATTTTTAAACACTAGTCAGTTAGAAGACAAAAGTTTTATTTTGCAGCTTTCCTGTCGAAGTAACAGGTTAAATAGTTGGAAAAACCTGGAATTTAAGTATATTGAAACTCTGTAAAGCATAAGGTTATATGAAACTGTAAAATTGATGGTTTTGTCCTGCTTTTTTATGTAGTACAGAGAACAAGAAGCTATTCGATTATGTCTAAAACATTTTCGACAAAAGAACTACAGGGAAGTATTTGAGGTGCTACAAAGGACTTCCAATGTTGCGTTTGAAGACCCTTTGTTAACAAGACTTCATGATGCACTGGTGAGAATTTAATAAATTTTTTTAAAAATTTAATATTTTGTTTTGCACGTTTTTGAGACACATGTGATTCTGTATTTTCAGGTAAAAAATGGTAATTTTGAACTGAGTGAAGAAATTGTCGACAATGCTGGACGAGGTTAGGTTTAAGGCAGTGTAATTATTTGAAAAGGGTATATGCAAGATAACTTTTGCAATTTATTTTAGATGGTGTATTTCAAGAATTTCTTTATAACCAAGATTACCAGCCACAATGGTCGCAAATTATTTCCTTAACGAAAAGTAAGTGGATATGACATTTCAGGCCAGGACCAAAAAGATACAAGTAGTCAATATTAAGGGTATAATAGTTATTCATTGTATTGCGATTTTAAACAGAACAGGCATATGTTCTTCTTTTAAATAGATGGTACTCAGTCTTCTATGAAACCTGGTATGAGAGGTGGTCATCAGATGTGTCTTGATTCAGAAAAACAACTGATATTTCTTCTCGGTGGCTGGGATGGGATGAAAGATCTGGCAGATTTTTGGGTATATGACATCGCAAATGAACAGTGGCAAATAATTTCAAAAAATGTCACTGCTGATGTATGTAGCTTTTAACATCCAATTTTTAATCAACAATTTGTTTTTGCTTGGCCAAAAGATTTGTTTTGTATACTTCAGTGAGTGCAGGGTAATTGAAAAAAATGAAGCTTGATAACATTTTAATCGAAATTCTAATTCACAAAGTAAAAAACAACAACTTTAAAATAAAAGGGTTTTTTGCCTAAAAGTTTTACATACTAGTCAGGAGATTTGTATCTGCACGCCAGTCGTAGGACATCAGTTGTGACCTTTTCGTGCGTCATACCTTTTTTTTTATGTTTCCACTGAATATCCAAAAGGTTATATGGAGACATGCTTCAATTCACCATAACACATATTGTATCCTTTTTTTTGCCAGGTCATGTATGTTAATCGAAAATTTGAAAGATTACCAAATCAGCTACATTAAATGCAATCACCTGTTTTATGATATTTAATGTCATAGTTAATTAATTAACAATTGTGCAATTTTGTTAGGAATGAGCATAAAAATAAACCTGTGTTTGTTATAATTTTTGAGTTTCAAAATTAAAGCATTTTAAAGAAGGATGATAAGGTTATAAGGATTTCAAGAAAACAGCTTTTGCGAGAATTGTAACAATTCAGTATTAGAAAATAGTTTTTCTCTTGGATTTGGATTAGAAAAAAAAAGGTCTTCCAGTTAAACACATTGGCACACATTTTATGAGGTTAATAATATTCCCATATTTCCAACAAGCTACGTGCAGTCTAATCTAAATGCAATTTGTGGCTAGGTAGCTAGTACTCATTTAAAATCATAATATAAACTACTCTAAACAACAAAGTGTGTCACCTATCTATGCAAAGTAACTCTGGATACCTAGCTAGTATGTGAGCTATGCAGTTGAAAACCTGAAAATAATATATTAAAGATTTTTTTATGCTCAAAAGTGTAATAGTATAAAATATAAAAGTTAGAATAAACCACAAGAAGGAAATAAAAGAGGTTACAAAGGCCACAAAACTGTTGAGGCTGCCTTGGTCTTCGTGATCTGCTATATTTTGAAGCTTCCCTATGGTCTCCCATACATTGCATTGGTTTTAAGAGGATTTAAGAGAATAATACGCGCCACAATAATGGTGTTTTGGCTTAAGAGTACCTCCGTCTTCAGCTTACAACTTCACGGCTGCAGTACTGGTTTTAGCTCACAGAAGAAAAGTTGAGTTTTGTAATATAGATATTATGTTTTCAGGTGTATTTCTTTTTTAAGGGAGGACCATCTGCAAGATCTTGCCACAAGATATGTTTAGACAAACGAAACAGGAATCTTTATATATTAGGGAGATATCTAGATTCTCCAGGTCGAGCTCATGTGGAACTTAAAGTAAGTTATGGGTGTGTATTATGTGACGTAACTAATGTTTTCAACTAAGTATCGTTTGAGATTTTTTTTATTTTCTTTAGAGTGACTTCTACAGATATAACCTTGACACCGCCTTGTGGGAGACTATTTCATTGGACACTGCTAATGAAGGGGGTCCTTATCTGATATTTGATCACCAGGTACGTCGTATTTTATAATTCGAAGCTTTTTTCTCCTAATCTGTATTCATGTTGTAGACTAGCTTTCTATTCCTTCCCTGGAACTATGTTACATTACCTACTGCGAAAGTTATAGTGAGTGCTTTGACTTCGATTTCTGCCATGAAACTATTTGATACCAATTGTAGTTCCCTCTCCACACTTTTAACAATCATTAATTTTTGATTGGGTTATGTACAAAGCTTTCACTATTTTGGCTATAATTATATTTTGCAGAGTATACATAATTTATTTGAATGTGGAGCTATATACCTGCATAAATCTTAATAGAAATAATAAATAATAAAAAGAAAAAAAACACTAAATTTAAAGTGAGTCAGAGTGAGGATCAACACATTTATTGTGATGTAATCAAGAAAATAGTTACCTTTCAAATGTACCGTAATTCAAAATATACACATTTTACACATTTTTAAGTCCCGTTGTAATGTAGTGTGGTTTTTCACTCAATTAAACAAAACGTTCAGTAAAAGTTACTCGATATTAGCCAGTTAAAATTATCAACATCCGTTTTTAAACTTAGATGCAATATGATCCAGTAACGGAAAATATATTTGTGTTTGGTGGACGAATATTGACAAGGTATTTCGTAATTGTATTGATTAGTTTGAAGGATATGGGCGGCTGCGAAAATTGAAAAAAAATATTTCATTTTAGCATTTCAAACGATGATCGGACGTTTGAACCGTTTTTCAGTGGTTTATTTACCTACCATATACCGACAAATACGTGGACTAAATTAAGGTGATTGAAGGTTTTATTAATGAAATCATCCATTTTGACTGTCAGTAAAATTATCTGTATAATTTGTGTTACTTTGTTTTATCTTTTTAGAGACGACAACACAGAAAGTGTCGGTGGTATTCAACTTAGATCTCGTAGCGGTCACTCCATGTTAATTGACGAGGTTGGTGTCGTGTGAAAACACTATTTTATTCAGAGAAATTCACACGGGAAATATATTCGCCTTCAAAAATCCGTGAAAATAAGTTCTTTAAAAAATTTTTTATCCCAACCTCAAATTGAAATCCCCACAAAGGAATTTTTTACTGCAAACTACGAAAGGTGAACGATGATTTATGGGTCCATCCTGCTATTTTTATGTGTGGTGTTTTTAATTCATAAAAATTCGTCTTAGAGTTGTTCTATAAAGTTGATGCTAGATAATTAAAACGAAAAATATTAAATAAAATCCCTGCAAGAATTTCTCTTTGCAAACATTTCTCCTACACGATAAAACTCGTTTCATCATTTTCTCATAGTAGTTTTTTTTGTTAATCTTAGTCAAGAAGATTGTTGTATATTTTCGCGGGACAAAGAAGCAGAGAATACTTAAAGTAGGATTTTATTTAATTATTTACTTTAATTTCTTTATTTCGTATGCTTGATCAATATCTGTAGTACTTATTTTCTTGTATTTTTTCCTTGCGCATTATAATGTGAACGGTTTAACTTATATTGTAGTGACTTTTTTGCTTATAATATCGACAAAGATGAAATCACATTAATGGTCGCAAAGTCTGGTAATAAGGAATGTAAGTGTGAAGAGTCGTTTTGTAACGATTTCGTAACGATTTTGTAACGATTTTGTAGCGATTTTGTAACGGTGTAATTATTTTCTAACATTTCTAACATGCAGGGTTTGTGTTTTAGTACCGTCTGCTGGATTTACGCAAAGATCAACCATTGATATGGAGTTTGGAGAGATATATGTTTTGTCGGTATGATTGGTGTATTATAGGTTTAATATCTATTATTTTTCCTAATATTTAATTATTTACAAAAGTTGAAAGTACGCAGCTTATCTTGAAACGAGGTTTTTTTTCTTCACTTTTTTGAAGACGTTTGGTTTATGTATTAATGTCATATTAATGTATGTACAAAAAATTATGTTATAGGGCTTAAGTAAAGATAGAGAAAAGAGAGAAGAATCAATACAAAACTCTTTTTGGGTATATAATCTAAAAACTGATAAATGGTTAGACATAATTCGTTAAAAATATTATTTAAAACTAAACACCCAGATCTAGGAGGTTTGGATTTAAAATTCAAATGTGCAGTGTGTTTAGCTATCACCGAGATCATGGTCGTACATACTTGGCATTAAAATATAATATTCTCACTTTAATTACTCTAGGTCGTGTGTTTACAAGAATGAGCATCGTCAGCAACAGTGTAGTAAAGAAAATATAGAACCGCGCCCTCGATTCGCTCATCAGCTAGTATACGATCCTGTTAATAAGGTACAAATTCGGAAAATAGATTTCTCCTTTTGCCGACTATATCTTGTGAACATAAATACTAAGTGTATATCTAGGCTCTACCTCTTCTAAAAAATAGCGCATGTTATTCATATTTCAAGCTACATAAAAGGTATACTTCAGGTTCAGACCCCATATTTAGAAATCATAAAAAAGGAAAGTTTCTTCTTAAGCGACAAAAACAACAACAGTACATTATATCTTGTTCATACTAAGAGAAAAGAATTTTAAAATATCGCAGTGAAAAATGGAATATGCGAGGAGTTACAATTTGACCTTGATTGCAACTTACTTTAAGTCGATAAAAATTTTAAGGTTCGGATTCTTCAATAAGGCTAATGTACGTGATGTTTATAAAAAGCGTATTTAATAGACAATTGTGATGGAAAGATGATTTAACGACTCCTGATTCACACTTTAATGCGTTTAGGTACATTTCTTATTTGGTGGAAACCCTGGTAAATCAAATTCGACGAAGCTGAGGCTTGATGATTTCTGGGAACTTAAGGTAAATATTGTGAATTTGCAAATGAAACTAATCTTGCTCGTCAGATGTGACTGGTACTTCTATATGTCATACACACGTACATGAGTGGAGGTTTCCCCGGAACTAATGTTAATTCGCCCTAACAAGTACCTGTAAATATATTTATTTTCAACCACTGTCTTTTTAGCTTCAGCGATCCTCAGTGGAAGACATTATTCGCTATTGCAAATACATTATTCGTAAACTGAGGTATTCATTGTAACAATGCTTGGCTTAACTCACGTTGAGAGAGTGCGCTTGGTTAATTTAATACATTGTAATGTTTATGTTTAGATATAAGGAATTGAGTGTGACCGATCCTGTATGTGCGTTGTCATATTTACAGGTCAGTCGCGTTTTGACTTCAACGATCGACTGTTTAAAAAGTTATTCTTTTGTTGATCATAAATATGATACGCGATAAAAATGTGAAAAGAGTAAAGATTTATCAATGCTTTATTTTTGAAGGGATGTAATATTTTTTCACTAGTTGACTTGATAAGAAATGATATTTCGAAATCGCATATAACGTGTTATGGTATAAAATCTTCTTTATTATTTTTATTTCAGACGGAGATAGGTCAACTTGTGGATCATACCAATCAACGCGAACGCGAAGAGGTAATTTAATCATTCAACAAAATTATAGGCGGACCCCGGCTTGTAGCTTATGCCGTTGGTGGCCTTCCTGCTACCTTATTCGTACTAATTTTCACTCAATAACAACATGGACGTATTTTGCACGTATAATGTTTCACGCAGCTTTGAATTCTTACATAAATAACAGGGGAAAAAATCGTAGGAATTCAGTGTTTTAGACAAAATATAAGTGCTTTCTCTTGTGTAAACTGTAGAATTATAATGTTTATTAGATGTTTTCTTCCATGAAAAGTCATGAAAAAAGAGGAACAAAAAGTTAACCTTAAAAAAAACACCGCAATCAGTTCTTTTTCTTAAAAAAAGTATACTTTCGCGTGTAATAATTTCGCGTAAAATGTTTTACGCGTAATGTCTCTCTAAAATTTCGCTCACTAGCGAACTTTTTTGTGTGAGTGCGAGAAAAAAAATAAGTAAAAAGTTAATTTTTCAGCTTAAGGATTGTTAAAAAAAAGTTTACATGACGTCACACGTATTTCCATGGTAATTTATAAGCATCAGATGAGCAATATTTTTCTTCAAATGTGTTTTTTTAGTAATTTTTAAACAGCCTTCAGTGGAATTTAAACCCCGCGAAATCTAATTATTTCAAAGCAATCCCTATTATGTGTTAACTCGAGGTTTAAACTTCACGCTCTTCACAGTTTTTCATATAAACAAATTTCTTTCTATTGACTAACCTGAAATAACGTGAAATATTTCCTTTGAACATAATAAAACCTAATCGATTATGCATATAGTTTCCACTGGCTTATTTCACGTTAAAAAATACCAACACGTGGATGAGGTTTTTGAAAAAGAAATATCACTGAAAATGTTGTTGTTAAAAATATGAAAAAAATGGAAATTATATTTAAGTTAAAATAGTTGCTACCCTATGGATACATCTACAGATATTTTCAGATATGTACATCGTACAAAACAAACGTTCTTACCTCCAGTCATGATAAGAATCGTTTTTAAAAAGGTGAAATAAGAACAGTACCAATGCCTTTTCTAATTCTGTTCAAAAATCATAAAACGTATTTTTAAAGCGTGTGCTGCAATTCTCATACTGCAGCTTTTTCAACTTACATTTTCATGAAAATATCGGTATTGCTTTGATCCTTATTTCATGAAATAAACATAAACTTCGTAACAAAATATTTTGATGTCAAGTTTACGTTATTTTATGAAATAAGGAGAAGGTGAGTTTGGCATAACACAAATTAAACATGTTCTCACTGTGGACTAACTTAAAGTAAGGAATTATGTTCAAAAATTAATTCATGTTATTTTACGTTAATCATCAGTTGGAAACCACGTTTTAACAACAGGTTACTATATTTCTAGTTCGAGTCTTTGGCGTTAACATTATTTACACTGCAGTCTCCCTCTTCATCATCGGACGAGGACGAAACCTTTACTGACGGTAAGTGGATTGTGAATTAAGTATCCGATTTGTAGTAATCTTCGCGCCAACCAATTTTTGCATATTGGTGCAAATATCTAAAAACTGAGTGAAAATAAGTGGAGTTATTAGACGCGAAATAAAACGACCTGTTTATTAACAGGACGGCCTGATTATGCACACATAGCTTGATTATGTTTTTGTTGCCTGATTATGTAGTGCTGACCGGGTTATGAACGCTGATATAATGGCTGGCCAGGACAGGCCAAAAATTCTTAACGTAGTTTTTCTCTGCAGGATAAAACACCATTGAAGAGCAAAAAAAAGTCTCATGCAATTTTAGTATAAACTCCTCTTGTGAGTACATTTCAACATAATATACTTTGAACTAACTAAATTTCACGGAACTACATTTTGCGGATGGGTGGGCTCATTTTTATTTTTTTGCGGAAATTGAATTCTAGGAATGCCCTAAATTATTCGTTTTACGGGAATTATGTTTGGTGAAAACGTATTATACTTGCGAATTCCAAAATTTAGTTTCCACGAAATTTTGTTTCAGTTGAGAACAACAACTTTGCCACAGGGGCTATTTGCTTGTCAGGATATAAAAGCCGGTTGGCCCCGATTATGTCGTTCTGTAAGTGAGGAATAACCTAAAAGTGTCGCACATAAGCCGGCCTGCCCCGATTATGTTCGTTCAGAAAGTCTCAAATAGGGACTGCCGTACATAAGCCGGCTTGCCCCAATTATGTTGCCCAGATTATGCATTTTCTGCCCTGTTTATAAACAGGGCAAGCTGCCGTTTATAATCCGGGCAGCGCTGGCAGAACAATATGAAGCCCAAAATATATACTCGTAATTTTTTTTTTTTGAATTTTATTTGTTTGAAGAAGAATGCAATACAGCATATTTCATGCAAATTAGATTAAAAATGAATTAAGTAATATGCGAGACTACATTCTTTTTATTCGAAGCATGAAATTACATTTTAGATCCTTTTTGTAAAAATAAAATACAAATAGGATTTTTATTAGCGAATTGTTTTCTTAACAACACTTTTTTTCAGGTGATGTCGTACGAATTCCGTCTCGTGTTTACAGTGCACGAAATGAGGTAGGAACTTTAATGTTTTTTTGAATGAACACTTTATAACCGTTCTTAAATAGAAATGGTGAAAGTTTTTTTCTGTGCTCTTACCATTTTTGAGTCAGGGAAAATTTTCGCTAGTTGACATTTATTTCTCAAAGATCAGAATTTTTGCTAGTTCCCTGTAATGTACCTCTGTACATGTTCTATTTCTGCTGGTGTTACTCAGAAAATTTTTCATTTTATAAAGATGTTTTCCTCGTTTTTTTTAGGTATTCGAAACGCTTACAAAATATTTCCCTACTAGCATGGTTCAGCCTCGTGGAAATATTACAGATTTTATTCTATCTTGATCGGCTTTTGTATAAATTTTATTATATCATTTTAAAACGAAAATATACATGTACAAAAACACTCATGCATTGTTATTGAAAAAAGGAGAAGCCCTGGGCACGAGGTTTATTGGCTGGGGTTGAGCTATAATCTGTATTTAGTTGATACACTCCTTTGAATAACGTGTTGTTGATCATGGGTAATATACAGTAACTTGTGAAGAGAATGTGTTTTTACTAAATTAAGGATTGCCTTCCTATAAAAATTTAGTGTCAGGAACATTCTCTATACGGCGGCCCTTCACTTCGGGACGAGGATTGGGCTCCAACAGTTTTAACCGGTCGACTATGTACGAAATACGTTGCGCATATTTGTGAAAGTATCAGTCGTATTCAGGACCTCTTATTTAATGCATCTTCATATATTTTTTCATTCTTCATAATCTTTTGCAAACTTTGTACACGTAACCTACGATTCAGGGTTTTTTTATATTTTTTGTTTCTGGCAGGGAGAGAAAGAAATTAAAAAATCCCGGGGACGAAGTTTTTGGTAGTTGGGTCTTAATTCGGACGTATTAGGAACAAGCATAAAGACATGGCGGCGTCAGATATAGAAATAAAGACACGTGTTGTGATGTTATTAGTCTAGTGTGAGAAAACAAACGTTTCACATCTTTTAAGTTTGCTTCAGACAGCTAGTTTTAATTATATTATAACGTCCCGTCTCCCTGTTCATTTTAACATAAATTGAGGCAAATGACAAGATAAGTAAAACACTGTTTTTACAAATCGAAAAGGCATAGAAGAAGAAAAAGTAAATCACAATGTATGTGAGTTTCATTCGAGCAGCAAACAATTTATATTTCATGCTATTAGCCTTACTAATTTCGAGGGATATTGTTGGCGGAAAGGATCTAGTCAGCTTGGTCAGCAATAAAAGTTGCTAGACAGTGTTTGGTCAACACTTGGGTCAATGATAAATGTTGTCCCATCGTGATTAGACAGTGCTTGATCAACTTGTGGGTCAGCAATAAAAGTTATTTCATAATCATAGTGTATATCCGTATGCACTTTTGCGTATGTATATGTTCATCCGCTATTCGTACGTAAAGTACGTTAGGGTTAGATGTGCATATTTTACATGGCTAGCCTCACAAATATCGAGGGATATACCCTGTCTATTATTTCCAGGAGGGGCCATGGCTTAGATGGAGAGTCCTAGAGTATTTAATGCTCATTTTAAGCGACGCAGACCCAATTAGGGCCCGCGCTCTACTAGACAACTCCCGGCAACATCCAACAGCCCACACAGTGTGCCATCTTCCCAATTTCCCTCACATGGCTTGGGTTAACCCGGGGCTATGGTAACATTCACTCGCCCATGTTGAATCGCCGTCAAGAGGAATCGAACCCCGGTCTCCCGCACAGAGTATGAGAGCTATAACCACTAATCTACGGCGCCATTGTGTGTTATGTTTTCTTTCTACCCGCCTAAATATGTCATACATTACGTATGAATAGCGCTACACACTATTAATATGCATTTTACATACGAATAGAGGTTGAATATATACTTATGCACCATATTAAAGTGCGTAGCATATGATCCACCAGCTCTGTGAATCCGATAATTCCGTGAAACTGCTTTCGAGGCCTACAACAACTTACCACAGCGCTGTCTACCATTTTTAATGAATGAATTCGATTTAGGGAGGTTGATACTACAACTTAATCATTTTAGGGGTGTCGGAACTCGCCCATGAAAAATTTGGCAGTAATAAACAAGTAATGGGGTGTTGGCAATAAACTATTGTCAACATCCCTGAATACGTTGTTCATTATTATATTTTTTAATAACTAATGACTTTTATATTCGTCCTTTGTGTTCAAAGTAGGTTTAAGTTGGCAAGTATATAACGCTTCCAACACCATTAAATGATGGGACGATCTGCTTGATGAAACAAGTATGATAACGTCATCCATTGTGAGTGTGATGTTGCATGATTTGAAGTGACTATCAACGGGACCTGTTGACCTTGTATGCTCTTTTACTCGGGTTAGTAAATGCTGGGTTGTTTGGCCGACATAGCACAATTTACACCGTGGACATACAATTTAGTAAACTAAACCACTTTTGCGAGCTTTTTCAATCATTTTTAAGTGACTGTTCAAACTTATCTGATATATGTACTCTGTATTGGATGAACATCATTTGAATCAGATGAACAGTACCTGTTCATTTGATTCAATTTAACCTTTCAGTTCTTTAGGTATAACAACTGATTCCAACACTTTCTTAATAATGGGTTCATAGAATGAAACAGGGTATTGATTATTTTTGAGAATTTGTTTCGGTTTCGCTAGGCTTTTATGAACAGCCTTTTAAGAGCTACAAGCTCGCACTATTCGATGTGCCATCAGGGAGACTACAGATCGCTTATACTTCAGTGGTGTGAGGGAATGAAAATTCATAGTTAGACCTGGCTTTGGTGTACCAAGTAGAGGAAAATTTGCGCCAAATTCGTTTAATGAGCATGTCAAGGAATTGAAGACTACCATTGGAATCCCTCTCTATTGTAAATGCAGGATGTAAATCATTAATCTCCTCAAGCTTCTGATGTATTATCATATTTGCTAAAAGCCAAACATTAGCTATCATAGGAGCTGGTGGGCTACCCATAGCTAATCCATCTATTTGCTTGTAATATCCATCATTAGTTAACATTGCAGCTGCAGATAATGAGCAAATGATTCATTTACTCTCACAGACTTGTTAGTACCTTGTGAGATTGTTTTAGCTAATTGTTAGTACAACTGCCATTATGAACAGGGTTAAGCATGCTGTAAGCATGCCATTTTTATGGGATATAAAACCTTCATAAATTCAAGAGTGGATCATTCAAGGAAGCATCTGTTATTTATAGGCCATTGTTCTTGAAGCAGAAATGAAACATGTCATGCCCCAAATCATCAATATATAATTCTTACATGTCACATGTTCATCAACATGATATTAACTAGAACCAAAATTTACAGCGATGCTATAAAAAAACACAAGAAAACATAAGGGAAGATTTTATTGAAAACTTGGTCATGCCATGTAAAATCTGTCTGTCTGTCTGTCTGTCTGTCTGTCTGTCTGTCTGTCTGTCTGTCTGTCTGTCTGTCTGTCTGTCTGTCTGTCTGTCTGTCTGTCTGTCTGTCAACTTCATCCACAGGATTTTTGAAAATATTATAAGAATAACAAAGCGGGCAGGAAATAACCTATCACATTGGTAATATTTTTTTAGAAAAATGGGAGGGTTGGTGATCAAATTGTTTTGAAGAATGATGTAAGGTTAAAAAAATTCCTATTAAGAAATATTTTTTTTTTCAAATTGGTATTTAAAAGTTGTGTGTTTGCTTTATAACTGTAATATAAAAATACCACACTTGCTACATATCAATCTACTATGTTTTAAGAAAATATGAAAATCTTAATCTGGTGTCTTACAATTTGTGTTATCACAAGCAAAGTTTATGGAGAATCTAAAGAATCGACAAAGAAGAAATCATTATCAAGAAAAGAGTTATGTATCCTTTTCAATATGAATGATTTATTTCTCTTTTTTTTTTAGAGTGTAATACACACTTTTATAAGCCACCCAAGTGTCCAGGCATCACAATGAGCCAAAAATAATGAAACTTACTTCAGCTCTCAGGTCCCTGAACAATTTTCCTTTTCATTCCTTAGCAACTTAAGGACTAATCCCAAAATGCGTTTGCTTGTAGAAAATCTGTGTCTATATACATAACAATTATAATACAAAATTAGGATCAGGGTTTGAATTAGAAAAGTAAAGTGGGTTCACAAAAATTTGATACTCTGTAACAAAGTAAACCACCATCGAGACATGGCCTAGGAGCACCGTAGATCAATAACCATTGGCTTGTTCATTAGTAGCTACTTGTTTTTCGATGAGAATTTGTATTTTTTTGTGACCTACAAGCTTTACTTTTTCCTGCTTTATTATTTTTTACGTTGGAGACAAGTGGGGGACGTTTAAACTTGTGAACCCCAAACACAAGAACTGAGCTAGTAACTCTCAGTTGTAACTTTCTTGTCTCCGATAGCAAAAATAATGTTGCAAAAATGAAATAAGTTTATTTTTATAGCATGTTGTGAGAAAATATTCAAAATGTAATTATTGTTTCAGAGTTTCTTAACCAGTTTTGGTGAACATTACAACGCAAGTTAAATACAGTATACTGAATAAAGTTGTTTTCACAACAAATATGTTTGTTTCAAACATGAGTCTTTTAGTATAATGCAGTTTCTTATTTTTTAATGCTAACTGCGCTGAAAATAAGAACACTGTTTTCTGTTAAAAACACTTTCGATCTATACCTGTTCTATTTTTATTGATTTTTTTTTCTTTGGGCATGAACTTTACTAAAGTAAAGTTAATAATATTAATTAAACTATTTGCCACTGTTGAAACTGAAAAAAAAACGTTGACTTTATGATTTTGTCTACACAACAGCCTTTTGATAAATTAACATGTAAATATTTTACGCAATCATTTATGATGAGTTGCACTTGATAAATAAGGTTTTAATAACAATTTCTTATAATAAAAACGGCTTTTCAGAAGCAAATGTTATGAAACTTGTTCACATATTTTCAGTCAAAGATTCATTAAATATGTACACGTGAAATACGCTAACGGAAAGGGTTTTTTTTCTCCCATCATAAAATAAAGAAGCAAAACATGAGAATTAAATGAAAACAAAACAAACAAAAAGAAGGAATGATTAATTTTAATATCACAAAATATAGAAATGAAGTGATACAAAAATTTTCGATTCGCAATTTTATCATTTTATTCGCAAAGTAATTCGCAAAATGGCATTCCATTTGCAAATTGCAAATTGTGAGCTGCTAATTCGAACCCTGAGGATCTAAAATCTACAATGTCGTATTTGTTTACAAAAGTATACATTATAATAACAAAAAATCTCAAAGTAAATTACACATTTTAAGACGTCTTCATACTGCTTGTGCTCTATCATATGATCTCCTTTTTTACATTCTGTTTACAGCAACACATCTTCATAGATTTTGTTATTGATTTTTACTTAACTGTTTATAATTAGACAAGTATGGTTTCAAAGTGAAACGTGGTGAGCAAGTGGAGGGAATAAAAAGAATTCTCAAGATTGGGGACTATTCAAAAAGATATTCCATGGTCAAAATATTGTTAGAAAAACTTTTCAAGGTATTATGATTTTACATACTTTTATTAAAATGTTTGCTTGCAGAAAATGCCGAAGTGAATGCTAAGGTGATTTTTAAAAAAGCAAGTTCATGTAGGCAAAATTTTGCCGAGGAGAATTTTCTCTTCACAATTTATAATTCTTCAATTGCCTTAAATCTATCATATATACATAATATAGAAAGTATAGATAGAAAAGCGATAGAAAGTATTCCTTACATGCAAAAATTAATAAAGATCATAAATTGGTCACTGATCATTTTTCTTATTTACCCAAAATAGAATTGAAGGAGTTTAAATATAAACAAGCTGGCTTGGAAAAGAAATGCTAAAATTTAAAAGGCAATTTACCGACGTCAGACACCAAAATAAAAGTTCATGTCACTGTTTTGCCAATGTGAAATTGTGGATTACTAATGCGAATCACAAATACGAAAATTTATGTCAACATTTTTTTGCCAACATGAAATGGGTTAATCCTCACCTGAAACAGTTGTCAAAAAATTATTGATGCAAAAAAATTTGAATTAGAAAGGCTGGCTTGAATAAGTCCATGGTAGGATATTTAACCTTTTCACATCAAAGCTTTTTTTGAAAAATCCAAGTTTGGCACTGCTGGATAGAAAATTGAATGCTTTTTTTATAGGAGCCCTCCATTTTGATATTGCAAAATTGGTTGGTCACAAGTTAGGGCTGATAGATTGTTGCATGTCAGTGTTTCGGACTTCCTTTCACATATTGTCTTGTTGGGTATTTAAGGGTTAATTGAACAAAATTGGATTAATATCTGAAGTACTACCTTTTCAACTCTGCAACTTGAAGAAAAGTGTGTTTGGGTTTGTATGCCAAAAGTCTCTATCAACATATCTAATACCTTCCAAATTAACTGACAATTTCCTAAAATTCAAAAATATGAAATCTGTATGTATGAATCTTCTATGTGTTAACCTTAGATTTTGACTAATTGTTTTATTAATTTAAGCAATTCACTAATAGCGCTTAAGACTTATGTACTAGTGCTTACTAATTGATGCATATTGAATTTAGGTTTTGATCTCAGCAAAACTAAAAGTCACAGAGGGTGGTTACATCCCTGGGGATGAATTTCCAGATGATCAAGAAAAACTTGATGGTATGGTGGGGCTTGTGTTATTGTGATTATTTTAGTATTGCTATGCATTTAATAATCTAATAATGATATGGACAAATTCTGTCACACCGTTTGCATCTATTTGGTAAGTTAGACATTACGTAAAAAGAAAACCTTAAAAGAATTAGTTTATTAAAATGATTTTAATAAAAAGTCAATGGCACACACCTTGCATTTTGGGAACCACATGTTCCACTGTTAACAAAAGGAGACAGATAATCCTGGTGTCCTTTTAACTGTGTCAAATATACTCGTATTTATTACATAATTAGCAAAACAAAATTAGCAAAACATATTATTTTTTTCGTTTGTTTGCTGAATGTTTTCTTAAACAGAAATATAGGGTTAAATTCAACCGATTTTGAATGTCTTTTTGCGGTTGGTTATTATCAATACTGATTAGAAAACTGAATAGTCAAATAACAGATAAGAGCAACAGCTAAATTATTTTTTAATATCAGATATTTAAAATCACTTGTTTGGTGTCTTGCATTACTGCCACCCTAAAAAGGGCCCATCTGAATGCAAATGCGATGATGTGTAGAGTTTGGCAAAAGTTTTTGTATTTTGCTATAGTTTGTTAACTACAGCTACTTCATATTGTTGCTACTGTCCTTGTGTGCAGCGTGCAAAAAAAATAACGGTTACTGTGAGCCTGCTAAAGAATTGGTTGAATTACTGCGAAAATATAACTGCGTTATGAAGTAAAAGATCGAGAAAGTTTATATTGTGAAAAAACAATATGAAAAATAATTTAATATTTTTTTTTATCCACTTTAGACAAAAATGAAATAAGAAAGATCCGCCACTTGAATTTTGATGATATCAGCAATGACCCATCGATGCACAAAACATTTTCCTTTATTGTATAGAACTTGAAAGACTGATCAAGAAAATGTATAGGATTTTTTACTTTTGACAAACGGTTGCAGAGATATTAAGGTTTAAACGTTCTTTAATGACTTTATTAACCGGTCTATTTTAAAACGGATTTAGGATCCAGATTTGGCAAACTTACCCAATGTGGTCCCAGGTGATTCCTAGACCCACTTCTCATTTTAAATATTCTTATGTATTTTATTGTCCAGACATTTTATGTTTTGCTTTAAATCTTAAAACTTCAGTCAAACTTAGTCATGCAAATCAAAATTTGATCTTAAAAACACTGGCGTTAATGACGTTTAGGTCTGATAGATTTTCTGTGTTTGTTTTTTTAAAAATTTTTTGTGGAATATATCTTACTTTTATACGTCATATTGGTTTGCAATTTCTGTCAATGATGTTGCATGCGAAAACGAGTTCAAGATTGTTCCAAAGTGAAGGTCATGAAGAAGTCTCAATAAGAAAGAGAAGAGTAAACAAGTGAAATGTTTTCAACTTCAATATTAGATCATGAATTATAAACTCTTAGCGCTAACGTTCATTTAAATGAAAAAAACTAAAATCATTTTGTCAATGTTCATGGTGTAGACATTTTGTGAATATATTTTCACTAAAATAAAGTTTCGACAATTACATTTTTTTTGCTACTGGAGAGTTAAATTTGAAAGATCATACCCACAAGCAATTATAGACACATTATTTTAAAAATAACTCGTGGGGACAAAGTAGGACACACTTAAAATTGTCAATTTTCACTTGCCAATGTATAAACATTTCCTTATAATAAAGACTAAGCGTGTACTGCTAATTAGGCAATTCTCGAAATTAGAAGTAAGACCACCTATCTAGGATGAATCAATTTTTGGAGAACCACATTCAACTTTTTTAGATCAAAACCGAGTCACAAAATTGACCGTTAGTCAATTTAAAAATGGCGCTGGAGCTTTCGCTTGTTTTAGTACCCTCGGTTTCTTAATCAACGCCGAATTTTGCAATTTTTACCTATTGAAGCGATGCAACCCCGGTAAGATTTCGTAATTTACCAAATTATGATTTACTTTTAGCCAAATTTAAATGCATTACGAAATGATTACTTACCGACGTTGACTGCAGAATTTGTTTACTTTTTAAACAGATGGCTCCTCATCTATTTCTCCCTGTGTACGATCATAAAGGAGCATGCGGTTTCGACTTTTCTTGGTTTAACCAACAATTATATTTTTCGTGGAGGTTAATTAGGTATTCATTATTTAAAATAGGCGTCAGTATTCTTTTAATTAGAAGCAGTATGTCGAATTAGCAGTGCACGCACACTTAGTTACCAGTTTTCCTGCGACGTTGTTTGGATCCACAATCTATTTTAATTTTCGGTTTCTTAACGGTGTTGATCTTGTCTACACATCTGTTTAAGTGGAGCTTCAGCAGCCTACCAACTACTGTGTAGCTACCAACAACTGGGTACCTACCAACTACTGAGTACCTACCAACTACTGGGTACCTACCAACTACTGGGTACCTACCAACTACTGGGTACATACCAACTACTTGGTACCTACCAACTACTGGGTACCTAATAACTACCGGGTACCTACCAACTACTGGGTAGCGGCCACAATATGGTCATTTTTTAAAAAAATATAAACAAAATTGTAGGTCAGCATGTCTAGACTTAGTAATATGTAATGTAACATCAATCTTTTTACCTTTTATCGACTCTCACAATTAAATGTGTGCCACACAAAGAGTTTATAATAAAATACAATATGTTCATTCCATTTCTCCCTGAAAAAAGGGTTTAGATTGTTTTTTTTTTAATCCTCTTCTAGACTTCTTAAACTTTAATTAAAATTGTCTGAGATTAATTTGATGAAGTCTAGAATATATATCAAAGATTGGATTTCCTGTTCTTTTTCGTCTGGTCTGGGAGGCTGCTGTGCTTATTATAAAATTTCATTTTAACTTTTTTCAAGAAGTAATGGTGGCATCTAGTAGTTATATCGAAAGTCACGTACTAATTTTAATTTGATTCGAACTTGGTCTATTTTTACCTTTTACAGTATTCCTGTTTGACACTTAGGCCCCATTTACACTCATCCTTTTTGCCTGTTTCTCTGTCTTCAGTTATTTTTTAATTAAAAGAGAGACGTGTAATATTTCCCTAGGATGAAAACAAAAAAGTTGATTTTATTCCGGGTCTCCTTGCCTCGGTTTTATACAAAAAGCGTATTATTCTACAATTCCTTAGCTTCTTAATGTTGAGGATGTATTATGACAAAAAAAATTTTAAAATGAAAAAACTTTTTTACCAGGTTCCTCATCAGCAAAATTTGCAATACGAAAATGAATCCCCGTTAATTATCCAAATTGTGCGTTGGAGACCAATTTTTTTTTTTAAATTCGATTCTTAACTATGGCGTATGAAAGTTTTCAGAGTAATTGATCTCACTTGTCACACAGGTTGAGTCATTTATTTATTGCTTTAGTGACTCTTACTTCCAATATGGCATTGTTTTCCAGTTACGTTAACCTGGGTACCAGGTTTAAATCCAGGGTCCCTGAATTCTAATCGCATCGTTTACCAACAAATTATTTTTGATTTTTAAAAAAACAGCGAGTTAATTTGCCATAGGATGCTGTGCAGTATTTGAAGATTTTTGATGTGGCATTATCTCCAATCGGAAATAAATAATTGTTATCACTGTTTCTCTTTCTGAGCTTACCTCAATCACCTATTTCCTGTAGCTACTTTTTTTTATTTTGCTCTCTTGACGCTAAATTTTCTTTAATTAATTTTTAAACCCATTAAAATTCTTGCGGAATTCTCAAAATTTTTAGTTAACCAAACGAAATTATGTTTGTACATACTTCGAAAAGTCGCAAATGTGTGTGGTTTTCCTGCTTGGTTTACTCTATTTTCTCAACATCGTAGGATTTGTTAACAAACCAAGGAAAACAAAGTGTCTAACAACCAACCCTTTAATATTTAGTAATTCACCAGCGCATTTTATGTCCCTGGTTTTCGCCCGTTTTGCAGCGTCTTCTGTAAAACAAATTACTATAGCATATTTTGCAGAACAGCATTATTCCGCTGCTAATTTTGCAGAACACAAAATCGACCACAACGCTGCTAGTTAACTGATTGTTAGTTGATTGCTTGTTAACTATTGACATAACTAAGGCTAGCCAAAATTTTTCTTTAGCTATCTATAACGATATAAAATGCATTCCAAATATTGTGTTCGCTTGCAGAAAGTATTCAACATCATTCCTCTAATTACCGAACGGATATGAAGTGACTACTCCCCAGAGCTGCGAATGTGTTGTCAATGTGTCGCCATTAGCAACATTTGTCCACCAACATATTACCTTTCCAATTAGCAAGTAAGATTTCTTTCGTTTCTAGACTTGGGCCACGTCTTTGAAAATGTTGCATTTTTTGGTGATTTGTTGCTAAGATGTCCGGACATCACACATAAGGTAACGCTTTTTTAACACTTTTTCTACATCGCTTAGTTGCTACTGACACGAGTGCAATTAACCTCTCAGTGTCACTGTACATACAACATTTTCTACATTGTAAATTATAATTCGAATCAATTTTGTTGCCATGGTCTTCTTGACTTGCATTTCCAGTTAATAGGCTGTGTCTATGACAACCTTCCGAATGGAATGTCCTTTCTTAAATTTTATGTGAGAATGTGTTACGGATTTAAGCATGATTTATGCCTAAGTGTCAACAATAAAATAACAAGGAAGGGCGGGAGATCTTTCATTCGTCAATTATATTTTTTCTTATAATTGTTTGAGATGGTTGATTCATCATTATCACTGTGTCAATTTTGTTTGAGTTCTTAAATCCTTGCTAAAATACCTGACTTTTTTCATAATATAGAGGTTTTGTAATTTTCATTTTAAAATGTCGATAAAATTTAGAGAAAACTATGAAAAATTAGAGAAAGCGTAATTCAACATACCTTATTCCATGAAATTGACGAGTCATGAAATTGACGCGGTTTTTCAAAATTCGCGTAACTTAATGACCGTTAATTTAAAGACTGTCAATTTCATGACTCGTTAATTAAAATACTGGTAATTTGTTGCCTTTTTTCAAATTTATAAAAGCCCCAAAAACATAAATATACAATTTTTTTTACAAATTTTCTACTATTTTCTCCTCATCGGACAATAGCTCAACGGTGTTCTCTCTTTCAGCGATCTTTTTTAAAATAGCTTTTGTATAATCTTCATACTCTGATCCAAGTGGAAAATGAAATTTTTTAATTTTTAACATTATCTTTCCAAACAACGAAAATCCAAACCCTCTTGTAATAGAGAGGGTCGCTTCACTACCGTGGATTTGACTGTTGCCGTAATTTTGCTTTGCGTAATGTCGCATATTCTCAAATTCGCGTTAATTAAATGCATTTTTGAAAGCAACCTTGCTCAACTGCGTTGAATTAAATTCCTTTTCAAAATAATTTCATTAAACCACGTTAATTTCATGACCGTTAATTTCTTGACTTGTTAATTTCGTGGAATAAGGTAGTTTATCAGATATTTTATTGGAAAAATCTTGCAAAGAACACCGAGAACACTTTTTGTGTTGGTAATGATAAGACATCCTCCACGTCAATCAATTTATAAAATTTATCAATTTATAAAATGGTTTTCTGCGTTCAACGTCTTGAACATTCCTATTTGCTTTTAGTTAAGTTAGTAAAATGGAAAACCTACAATTTACGATAATCAAAGCGATGCGGTGTCACATTGGTACAGCGCCGCACGTTTTGTTACTTGTCTGTGGAGCCACTTTTACTGATAAACTAGGACTGAAGTCCCGGTTTTATATTTCTTTTGTTGCACGTGTTACATGAATCCAAAATTCTTTTTTTCTCATAGCTGTATGATAAAAACCAGGAATGGAAAATTGCGATGAATTGGGGTGTAGTTTTTTCTAACGAAACCGACATATTTACCGGTGCAAATGCAGTGATGCTGAATTTGGTGAGTCCACAATTTCAAGCGGACTGTTGCAGTTTTAACTCATACGGCTTGTAATTATAAAGTTTTAGGTTCAAGTCCACACTCAAGATGTAGTGTTGCCAGCTCATTATGAGGCATATACTGACCTTCATGTGGCTATTTTCATTGGACAAGCATGTTGTTTATGTATCTCTGATTGTGTATCTAGGTTTTTGAATCATTCGATCAACACTTATTGGCAATAACAGTCGGGAATTATGTAAACGATTTTTCGGCTGTTCGTGTGTTTTAGTTTATTCGTTTATGATCTGTTTAGGTTGCACAGGAATTGGAAATAATCCCAAGAGATGAAAATTATGTTAACCCATACAAAGAAGCCAACATAAAAGTGAGTGGGCTCAGTTTACACGGGGTGCATTTCAAACCATGCAAAGGTGATGTGTGGCAGTAGAAATTTTGCATTGTGTGCAATAATTCTCGACGACAGCAGATAATTATCAGCTCTAACATAATGTTTGTTGATGAACATAAATCAGTGTTCATATGTCGTTAAGATTTAATGAATTTGAAATGTGGAGACATTTAACTGCCACCTCAGTCTACGCCCCCATGTAAGGAACTTTAACGAGTTGATTAGGCTGTTTTTGACTAGAATCGTGAAATTCATGGGATCATTTAATCTCGTTAATTATCTCAATGAGTCTTGGCAGCTCATTAGGGAATGTCGCGATCACAAGACCTTTCTGTGTGTGTGATTTCTTCTCTTCACCACAAAGGTAAACAAAAACAAACAAACAATTATATTTAGTGGAGTCGATGTTCTTGTTGCGTAAATGTTGCATAAATAAATGTTTCAGTGTCCCTCTCCGCAAAAACAACAACAAAAACAGCAAAACAAGCATGGATGTTTAGAATAATTATTAAAAACAATAAATATCAATAACGAATGACTTACTGACCAACCTGTATTTAACCGTCTGTTTTGCGTGCACCAACCTGTATTTAACCGTCTGTTTTGCGTGTGATAGTGTTGTAGCTAAATGCGATTATTCTATTTCTTATCAAGGCCGAGCAAAGAAAAAAGCAAAAAGAAGAAGAACGACTAAAACAACAAAAGGAGGAGAGCAAGCAAAAGAAAAAAGTAAAGAAGAGACGTGGTCCACGCCTGGGAGGTTCTTCTCAAGAGTTATGACAAATGACAAACTTGATGTGTGTATGATTTTTTATACAAAGCTTTCTACGCTTTCAATCTTTCGTAACGGACATTTCGTGAACAGAATACAATTCTTTGCAAAAATGTGATGCAAATTTTTACGAAAGTGTTGTTATTTTGTTACCATGTAGCCGCATCATGTTCACGCTACTAATAATTCGAATACAGCTGGTAAACAAGGTTCAGAATTGCAAACTGAACATACTTCGCTGACCGAAGTAGAAATCGTACATGTTTGGCGGGAAACTGCACGTTTTTTCTATTTATTGTGGAACAACCCAAAAAAGATTTATGTGTTTGACGATTACATATTCAGTAGATTAAATGGTTTGATAATTAAATATGTCGAAGTGGTGGTTTGTTGGAAGGATTTATCCTCTCTGACATCATGCACCATGATTAAAATTCTTTGAGTATCAATTCAACATTGTTCCAAAATGTTTGTTTTTGCCGAGACTATTTAAATTCGTCGGTATTGTTAGAACTAGTCATACATAGATAGTTTAGCACCCATTAATCCGAAAATGCACAATACGTCTGCTTAGATGTACTCATACATTTTTTTCTAAACCCATTAGTTGTTTATAATTACATGCTTTATTTATAAGAATATCGAAATTCTAACCAGGCTGGTCAATAGGTCTATTGTTCTAAAAAATGGACCTTTTGTTTTTAACCTAACATCCCAGCCTGGTATTCTTATGAAGCACATTCTTATAAAAAAAGGGGTGTATCGCTATGAACGTACGCGAAATAACACGAAAAAAGTCGCGTAAAACATCATTGTAACATATGGTTAGCTTTTGATGCACTAGAGGGTTATTAAAAATCATTTTTCATGCGATATCCACAGTTAACAAACCAGTAATGAATAGTGTGATTTGATTTTAATTTTTTTAGCCAAATTAACTGAAAGCGTGGTAAGGTTAATAGATTTGTAGTAATGAGGAAAGAATGTAATTTTTTGTACATGGAAGAGATGATGTCGATTATAGTTTCGTTCCTTTCCTTTCCGTTCCTCAATTAAAAAATTGTTTAACCAGCTTTTTTCAATCCTTATTAAAAAAGCTTTTTTCCTTCTACAGAGCTTCGTGTGTGAAGATTTACTCTAAAAGTTTAAAGACCGTGCTGAAATAAACCTCCCCTTAAATACATGCCTAAGTTAAAAACTGCAAAAGATGTGTCTCCACACTCTCACTTATTTCTGCATGACGTCATGAAATTAAATGTCTTTAGAGTCATGATTTTTTATCTCAGACCCTTTAACCATCTTTTTTCAGTTTGTAATTTTCTCAATTAAAATTGATTTGGAACTAAACACCCCGCTCTCTGCTTCTTTACAATTAAAATAATAATATTAAAAATATATATATAAAAATGCCTTGGCATTTAATTAAATCTTTACCGCATCCCACGTCAAAAAAGGTGATCATGTTTTGAAGCTATATTTAGGAAGCGCTGGCATTGTTATTTCCGCTGTGAAAACACATGTTTATTTTGGTCCAAATGATCCAACCCGGGGTACATCTTTAAGTTGCTCAATCCACTGAGCTGTTGTTGCTGCATCCACTAAACTGAATACCCATTTTTAGTTAATCTCTAAGGCGGAGATCTTCAAGTGTAAATCATGCCCCAACCGTATTGTTATATATATGAGACAAGACCGCATTGTTTCGTTCTTTTACTTTTGTGGTTTACACTGCGATAAGCTGCGAATGACTTAGAAAAAAAATGAATGATGAAGTATGATATGCATCTCAAAAGAATTGGTTTTTTTTTTATTATTCTCACCCATCCCTCGCAATGATGCATGAACTTTGAATGATGTATATTTTTCCTGTGGTTCTGTCATGATTGGAATCGGAACTGTACAATTTTACTTCCACCTCGTTTTGCTATCTTCCCACATAAAAATATTTATCTCGTGTTAAAAATAGAAGCCAATATTTCCATAGTATTTGTCACGTGTTCTTTCAACACATGAATCTTGGCGCTCAAATTATTTTCTCAAAGACACCTATTTCATTTTTATTTTCCGCTGGGCGGGAAAACTAATTTTGAACCAACCAGAGTAGCGATTTCACATGCATAATTAAATCTTTGCACGGTTTATTTCTTCGAAGAAAAGCCTAATAAAAATTCAAATAATCAGATGTTCATTGGTATATAATATTTCATTATAATTTATATAATTTATCTCTTAATTTTTTTAAACAGACACTGCGGAAAACGCAGCACATAAAATATGTATATAATATATATGTACACAACATGTACTACTGGTGAGCTCACCGACACAGCAGCGATAAATAAATAAATAAGGTCTTTTTTCGGCGTTAAAAAATTGTGTTAATTTCGAAAACGCTATTTGTGTAAAGTCAATTTCTTTGTAACGATGTCTGTATTTTATTAAAAGTTGCCTCGATTCTTCTTTATTTTTGTCTTGATATCGTGTTTTATCTGGGTTACAGGTTGACGTCACGTTAAAGAAACGTTTCTTCGGAAGTTTCTTTTCATCCAGCGAGGGTGTTCCATTTTCATATGTCGATATGAATATGGGAACGATAACCCTAACCTGATACTCGCTTAAAATAATCAAGTGGATTAATTTTGTGTTCTGGTTCGATCTTCATGTAACACACATCTGAACAATTTTGTATAAAATCTCCATTTGAATGACGGCCAGTACATTTCTGTTCCGCCTTGGTTAATTTCTTCAACCCTCTAAAAGGCATACTTTCTAACTACCATCTACCTTAAAGGTACTATCATTTAAGAAGTGTACCTGAAACATTGTTTCTCTATCGCCCAAACGCGTATGAAGTGGCTTTCTCATTTTTTTACCATTTTTTTTGAGAGCCAGAAACCAGCCATTTTCACCTTTTTCGTTTGAAGAAAACGGATACGACCAAAATAAATGGTTGTAATTTTCTTCTAAATACTGCCTAAGGAAACAGTCAGGCTTTCCACGTTGTGAGTTCTCCTATAAGAAAATAATATTACCTATATATATGTACATACACGCATGTTCATTTCTAATATCCTTCGCGCGAAAACATTTCATTTATTGTTATTTAACCAAACTCTTTTTTAACCATAATTAGAGGTTTACCGCGGTATGTTCTTAAATTGAATCATTAAACAGCTCTGAATTATTTTCTCTTACTGAAGTGATGATACAGACTTACTTAGACAAATAAAACAAAACAAACTCACCAGTACGACAATTTTTCCTTTCTCATTTATGCAGATATATTTGTTCGCTCGTTTTCCTTTTAGCCGGACCACACCTCGTTTCATCGATTCAATGACGAAGACAGCTGAAAAAAAAACACGAAATTTATATTCTCTATTCTCCGAAGTGACATTTTAGATCTGACTGTATACTGTTTTTTACGCTATAAATCGTGTGAGACAGGGAATTGTTTTTTAAAACTGCTTCCATTTGTCTGTACGAGTAACTATGTTATCTTTACTTCACTAATTAGCACGATTTTAGAACGCTTGCTGCTGCTGTTATGAATTGATGATTTTTGTAGCTAGCCTTTTCGCCAAGCTCTACATAAAAAATTACATTGTTGCGGGTAAAACTCATACTCAAGTATACACAAGAAAAATAAGTTTTGCCAACTAAATTTTTCCAGGTCATATTTTCCCTGTTTATTATTCCCTGAAAGAATAACCACAATTTATACAACAAGTCAGGACTGGACTTTCTTAGCCCGTGTTATACACGCTAATTATTCACTGTTTCATTTATATCTTTTTTTTACAATATTATAATAATTTCCGTCCAAATTTTAAATCAATTTGTTTATCTAAGGCTTGGAAAAGAAAGTTTGTTTATCAGCGCTATCTAGATAAACACGTTTAATGAAGATGAGATGAATTAAAATTGATTTACGCTGCTCTTTGTAATGCCGAATTTCGATGTCAAACGCTAAGAAAGTCAAAATTACGTCATCACCGGTTAAGCCTTTATTATAGCAAGGGTGATTGTTTTGATGTCTTAAACATATCTTCCTTATCAGTGCATTTAGAAAAAAACATCTGGTTTGGGTAATTGTTTTTAAACAATTCGGTATGTTTTTCGTCTGCTGGCAGGAGAGTTCAGTTGGCGTTTAGAGACGCATTTATCAAGAACAAAACATAAATTAGTAGAAATACCATGGTCAGATATTTCGTAGATAAAAACAATTTCCTAGCCTACGTTTCTTAATGGTTTTATTTCAAAAAGAAAAAAAAACCCCGATTACTCAGGTTTTATTGAAATTATGCAACCAAGGCGATAAACATGAAATCATAAGTATTCGTGTTTGAGTTACATAGCTGCAATGCTAAGTGGAAGCCTCTTGTTAAGTATCATTTCCTTATTTATATATCTTGTGCAAATGTAAAGTTAAGCAGGTAAAGACCTATAATTAAGTATAGTAATTCGCTCAAACTGTCTCCTATGGGAAAGATTGTGCAGAATCGACAGGTATACAATAGCTGCAAGATGACCTACTGCGTTTTTTTCCGTTACATCTTAATAGATATTAATAGATATTAACAACCCTGTCTCTTTGTTAAGATACTTTTAATTCCTTTATTATATTAGTTGTTAGTCATTTTTCCTTTTTTAACAATTTTCTGCGAGAATTTCATCCTATCTTGTCGCTCTATTTTATTTCCATCATGGTCGCGTAAACAAAATTTATTTTTAAACCTTTTTTGGCATGAAGCACCCAGGATTTATGGTCTCCTACACAGAGTTTTTGACCTCTCACACAAGTATATTCTGATTTGTGAATTTAGAAAAGGAACAGTTTCTTATTTTTTGGAGAAAAGTTTGGAACTGCAAACTTTTGGTTTGATTTGTTGTTGTTTTTGTTGTTGTTATTTTTTGTCGTTTTACACTCACACAATTGCTTATTGTTGTTGTTTTTTTTTTCTTTCTGTTTAACACATCTTTTTAATGCGATTAATTTTTGCATGGTTTCTTTACAAGTTCTGTGATATACCTGATAACAGCATAATCAGTGTAACGGTCGCTACAGAAAGAAATTCCATCCTTCTTATTTCATAAACAGGAGAAAGATTATCGGCTTTCTTTACGCCTTTCACGAAAAAACACAGAAAACAGAGAATGAATTAACCAAACCTACCATCGGGGTCGTGGAAATTCCTGGTCCCCAATAACACTCCAGTTTTTTTCATTTTCACTACGTTTCTACTTTGTTCGTTATATAACAATATATTTCTTCTATTTGATGGTTTAGTCATGCCAGATATACCGTATCGTTTGTTATTTGACTTTGTTATCGATTCGTTAGAATTCGGGCTGGACAGTTTAATATTTTTGTCTAAATTTCTCTTTATTTTTTCCATAAGGTCTTCAGGTATGTCAGTCATTAGTTTTTCTGTTAGTTCACGTTCTGGCTTTAGCGTCATCCTGTGTTTTTGTCGTCGGACTGTATATCCCATTGTACACATGTCCGTACAACATATAATCGTTAATATACCAATAACCTATATAGAAAGAAGGAGAAATGAAGGATTAGCCAAAAAATTAGTGTAACTAGATCGCTAGATCTAAATTAAGGTTTTCTGACGACTCCGTGTCACAACTTCCATGAAAATAAGATCATGAAACTTCTGAACTAACAATTCGCTATGACGATTACTTGATATCGGGTACATTTGTCATATAAAAATCCGTGATGGTTAACTACGATTTACGGTTTATTCCGTAGCTCTTGTCATGGTTCTCAAATAACAACGGAAACTTACATAGCTAGCCATGTTCAACACACACACTAAGCTGAAACTATTTCTGTTGTGTTTTTTAATAGCATTCTTACGTCGAACGATATCCATAGCTATTTCTTCATTCTTGAAATTGTTAAGGCAGATTTTTTGACGGCAATAAAAATGATATGTCAAGCTACGCTCGTTGTAATGATGGTAATGACGAGCTTGGAGTATTTCATTGATGGCTATTTCTTTTAAATTATACTTGTAATTTGTTAGTGCTATTATCCGTAAATGATGCCGGCAATTAAAAGAATTTTCTTTTTTTTCTCTTACGAGGTTTATCACTACTGAGAAAAAATGTGAAAGAAAAAATAATATTAATAAAATAGAAAAGATACGAGGGCATATAAATATAATATATATTTAAATACATAAAAAACTTCATACCAGTGAAACTTTATAATTTTGCATTCTGTTTGTAATTAAATAAAACTTCGTGGAAAGGAAAATAGCTGAAAATATTCCAACTCCTCTCAACCATACTGTATCTCGACCTGATATAGTGTGTTTGACAATATACTTGAACAGAAATATCGTCTAATTAAACCACTCAGCGATTCCTATAGCTTAAGCATCATTCTTCATTTCATTTCCGTCCGTCGGACGTCAAACTCGCATAATACCCGTGATTGATTAGACTAAAATTCATTCACTTATCATTAATCATACTTAGAGAAGAGATTTATGCTAATAAGGCTTGTGTTACACGAATATAAAAATGGTTCTATTATGTTTTGTAATCATTTGAATGATTGGTCGTTGCTTCTGTGTTGAATTTGTTCACATTGCATTCTATTGTTTAGGCGGTAATATAGCGCTGATTGAGTTTGTTTTTTTTTGATTCACTAATTATGTAATTAAAAAAACTGCGTTCCGTTTTTCTTTCCAGATTGATCGTGAACACACGTGATGTAAATATACTAGAACAATACGACTTTTTTTTAATCAACATAAAAACGTCAACCCCGATATTTTTTCCGATTTTTAAAGAAACGGATCTTATTTAGATTGTTTTTCGTCTTTATATAGCTCTAAAGGTTTTTCTCTCACGTTTTCTATACACATACAAAACAAAAGTTTAAAAGTTTTTTTATTCATTCATTTAAATGAACGCATTTGTAGTGGTAGTGAGTACTTTGTCTAATTTGCGTGCTCATTTGAGTCCTATTTGAGAAGACCTATGTCGCATTATAAATTCATATTACGTTTCGTCGCAGTAAAATAAGTTTTGCTGAGGTTGGGGATTAATTGCATAACTGGTAGCTATTACATAGGATGTGTGGTTGTTAAAAAATGTGAATGCTACTTTGAACTTTTATGGAACTAAAGGTCACTTCGTAGAAAACATACAATATTTGTCAACAACAATAACTTGAATGACGGACGTGTTGTGGTAAATAAAAAATCAAGTGTAAAAAGAACTTAAAAGAAAAATCTATTACCAATTACATTAAGGCTTTTTTGATCAATGTCGTTAAGTTGAATTAACAACTCGTTGTTATGACCTTGATAAGCATGCAGGCTATGAATGTTATCCAATTTTTGTGTTGCGAAAGCAGGGATCTCTTTTGAGAATTTTATAACGTAATTCATGCGCTTATAAGGTACGGCCATCATTAAAAAAGTTCTGATATGACATAAAAAGTGTCATCATATTCACTAGTTGTGTTTTTTTTGTTTGTTTTTTCAATTTTTAATTTCGTGATTTCTTTCTTCTTAATAAGACACGCGGATCTGTGCATTCATAATTATCAAAAGGTGTTTGTAGGCGGCTCTCTGAACGAGGCATTGGAAACGACGCAGTATTTACCTTACATTTTATTTAATAAAAATTTAAAACGAGTTAATATTTTTGCTTTTAATTCAAAGCCTGTTTACAAAGCAAATGGAAAACCAGTTAAATGTTGGTTTACTATTTCGTTATTTTACGCGCATGATGTCAAAACAACTGCACAACTGCATAATTTACTATTCCCACCCTCGGCACCTCCCGTAAGAAATATGTAACGTCCTGTTTACACGTGGTCGTTTCTTTCATAATGTTTCCTATGGATATTTGCATGGAGTATATCGGCTTTGGTTTTTTAAACTGAAGTGTTAAAATGGAGGTGGGTTTTCTCGTGTGGGCGTGTCTGAATTAATTATCGACACTGATTGTCCAGTTACGTCACAAGATATCTACTTTTAGAAACTGTACATTCTAAGTATATGCAACCACGGATGATAAAAATACACCTTGACTGTCAAAAAATACCTGTTCACTTTTTTTCTCATATTGGATGGTGTTAAGTTGCGAAAAAGTCCGGAGACGAAATCATCTCGTTTACGTAACCTTCCCACAATTCCTGCAGAAGACAATTTTGAAACAGTCGTTGCATAAGATGGCACTGTTATTGTTCATTATAGGCTGCGATTTATCAATAGAACTTAATTAGTTAGAGCGTTTAACCCCGGAGGAAGATAACGGCACAAATTTAAAAATATTGAGGCTTTTAAAATACTTACACATCCGACACAGTTTTATTTTTTCCTTTTTTAAAGATTAAAGAGACTGTAAAATAATTAGTGGACATCCGCATAGTGAAAGTGCATGCAAGAGGGAAAAGTTTCCAGACAAAACATACGGATACATTTACAATCTCTCGGTAAATGAGAGGTCGTGGGTTCAAGTTCCACTCAATCCGTCATTTTTGAAGGACTTGGGAAGCTAATGTGGTAGTTTAATTTTGCGTGTTTATCTTCGGTATATATTTAATAACGTTTTACAACCACGGGTAAATGTGGTTAGTACAACCTAGCTTCTCGCTCAAACTTAATGCAGACACCCAAACCCGTCGAATTGGTCTCACTCTCCTACCTCTATTGCTCTTGTATGTACAATGCTCTCCGCCATCGTAATTTCGTTAAGAAGTAAAGTACTGATAAATTTTTAAACCTAACCACTCAAACCTTCGTGTAAGCCACTAAATCGAAGTCAGAAGTTTAGTTTGGCACGCATTAAACAACAGACCTAACATATCATTTCGAGAACAGATTTGGATATTTTCATTCTACAAAGTACAGACAGTATTTCGACCCACCGTGACTCATCGTCATCATCACCATCACAAAGGGTATAAATTTTTGCTATATTCTTTGCAGAAATTACTTCTCTGATTAAACCTAATAAATAGACGCAGTTATACTTTGCTACACTCTAAACAGAACATGGCTAGAAAGATTTTATTTAACTTTTAATTTCAAAAATATGAAGGCTATATACAAGTGATGTTTTGCGTAACCATGTTACATGATTCTTAGTTATTGAAAATTGAATGTTTTTACGAATTTTTGGAAAGCTATATTTTAAAGCCTTTGGAAACGATGCTGAAAAAAAAATCTGCCCTGGACTGACAAATATAGAATTTTCAACCTTATATTGATAATGCCCGGTCTCCGATACACCCTCATTTTAAAACGCCTCGCTTTAAACGAACATGATTATAAACAGGCTGTTTGTTATCTTCGCATACATTCTACATTCGGGTTGTAGAATGTATGCGAAGGTCTTACAACAAGAGGGTTCTGGCGGTTACCATCTTTATTCGATGAGCTCTTACAAACCCTAGGCCAAGGAGGAGGACTGGGTAAGAATTTAGCGTTAATAAAGAGTCGGCTGGACGAAGTTTTAATGGATATTTTAATTCACTTAAATGATTAGAATTACTGTCTTTTCGATATATATTTAATCAGCACCTCCCCGAACAAGCGCCCCTCCCTTGAACGAACGCCCCTCTCCAAAGTCTAAAACGAAATGAACGTTTCGGGCGATTTTTATAGCAAAAACAGAATTAGATTTATATCGTTGAGTATCAGACCTAAATATTCTTGCTTCTTGTATTTTATAAAAACTGTGGCAATCAATAATACTGAAGAATTTCAAAATCAGCTCACACCTCAATGAGGTTTTGGTTAGAAAAATATTTCGGTTCTTTTGATGACTCCACGTTGCATAGCTGTGTTATTCATATGCATTGTTATGTGCAGCGATGTTAAACAATTTATATCAGTTACCAAGGTTTTCAGAAGTTGTATGAATCTAAAAATTGTTAATGTTTCTTTATAAGCAGACAAGCATTTAAAAAACAGTATAAGTTAGCATTCGGCGACGCTGTTTCGTTAACAGATTGTTGTTGCTGTACATTGCTTAAATAAGTGCCATCGCTAGAAAGAAATATTAAATGAGCAAATAAGCGCCATTTTTTAAAGAAAACAGGATGCGACTTCATCCCCAGGGATTTTCTACGTCGGTGATATTCTCGAAGTCGTCCTGTCGGAATATCATAGGCGAAAAAGACCTAAGGGGATAAGGTTGAACAGGAAGCTTCCTGTTCAACATTTGATACAGTACTGCTTATTATTCAATAAAAAGCAAAATAATACAACTTAATTAATTTCAATTTTTAGTTTTGTAAAAGAAGCAACTTTGTTCAGACAAACTTGAAATTTCGACGTTGAAGTGTTTGCTATAAGATTAAAATAAAAACCAAAAACGGGAGCTTAAGAGATGCGTTAAAATTTGTTAGAATTATACTTCTATCTCTTTCAGTATATTTGATAAGTGCACCCTTGAAAGAGCCTACATGTATATAAATTCCCTAAATTAAAAGAGCGCCTCGCGCACTCATTCATTCCAGATGTTTGCAATATAGTACAACATGGGGCGCATACTTGTTGTAGACAAACTTGACTGTAGGCTCAAACGATTTAAAAAAATAGATCAGTGTTAAAGTTCTTTCCCCCCAAAGAAAATTACTTGACCTAGTAAAAATTTACACAAAAGGTAGCTTATTACAATTTAAACCATCATAACCGTAATAATTCGTTTAGGCGCAGCATTTTTTTGCTCGAATAAGAGCCCAGGTAATTTCCTCAAAGTTCAATAAGAACCCAGCACTTTTTGGCACCCCCCTTGATTAAGCGCCCGTGTGGAAAATTTAATAAGCGCCCATATGAAGAACAACCACCGTTACTTCATAAGTTATGTGCAACAAATTTAATTGAAGAAATCGAATGCAACACATTTTTTCCGAAAGAAAAATGAAACTATATATATTTGTTCTTTTTATCTTTTACGCGTTTTTGGCGCGTCATATAAATAGAGCATATTTTGGTCAATTACAGTAAATTCGCAAAAATTAGAACAAGTACAACAGGAAAGTAGAGTTAGCATAACCTCGTCCCCAGGGTCATGTGGCCCCTGAGCCGTTATTACGATGTGGCCAACAATCAACTTATGAACAAGGCAAAATGCCCTGGGAACAAGTTTGGAGTTAGCATGCACGACCAAACTTTGTATGACGTCAAGATTTCCCTATAGTACCCACTGATTGAAGAAAATAGTGTGGAAAACAAAATTGCGCCACAAAAGAATGCAAAATAGGCTTCTAACAACTTCAAAACTTATATCCGTCTGTCGTCGTATAAATAACTCATTATTTTGCGAATTTTTACGAAAATGTATTGTATACAAAATACGATCGGCGCAGGGGCGCCTTTTTTTCTATCGTAAATATCAATTGGTTTCTAAAACTTTAAGTACTTGCAAAAACACCAAACATCTTTTCAAATTCGCTTGTCAAAAATGCGCCTAATAAATCATTTTGACCCTTTTTAACCTTAAGGGAAGAGAGTTTCGCGTTTTTGAAAATGTTGAAACTTTCGCGATTTGAAAAATTTAGCATTTTTAACTTTAAAATTTTGTCCCGCGAAGTATTTCTTACCTTTGGAACGTACCCTTTTTATCAAAAAGTTTTAAGAAACAGCTTTATTGTTCAGGTCTAAAACTTAAAAGTTATGATTTACTTCTATGCGACCCACGAACATACTCAAAACAGACTTTTTATCGAATCATTTTTTGGAAAATTAAAAGCGCAAAAAAACACTTTCTTTTTCGAAAACAGTGAAATTATTCTTTTTATGTGCGTTCTCCACTTTAACTTTATTTTTTCTCAATTACATTAATAAAATTTTTGAAATCGCGAAAATTTGCACCTAGGTATTAAGTACTCGATCACACAAGAAAACTCTGAAAAAAGTCATGGAAATTTAAAGGCCTACAAATCTGCTTTTTACATAAGACTTAAGTCAGCCTCCTCTTTGTACACCGAGACGATCGCAAGTACAAGTACAAAAAAAAAGATAAAGGAGGTTGGACTTTGTTGACTTACACGAAGGTAGTACCAATTGAATATTAGGACAAAGAGCTGGAACGATAGAAAAGTTTCCCACATACAGATTTGGTACCATATATAGTTATTGTGTTTAGATCTGCTACTCGCACTTTTTGGAACGCCTGCACCCCAAATGTGAACCATAGAGTTAGAGCATTGATGAAGGAACTGTGGGAAGTTTAAAACGTGTGATTCAGATATATAGCTTATATATGTATTTGTGGGGCGGTAACTTCAATATTTTCCGCCTTGTTTTAATATATTCTACCAGAATTGTAGCTATATTCTAAAACGCTATTGTACGAAAACGTGGCGTATTTTTCTTAACCGTGAATTACTCTAGCATAAAATCAACTAAATTACAGGTAAAAAATAACTGGTCGTATTTAACATAAAACTATCCCATCATTACATTAAAGTTTATATAAATTTTGTCAGGATTTTTTGCGGGACTAACTTCTGCTATAAAATGTTTTTGGAATTCAAATCGGGAAATTAAAGCCAGTAAAAAAATTTTTTACTTCTTTATTCTTCGCGTAAGTTTCAAACAATCCGAAACATAACGACATATCTATTTATCTATCTATTCTATTTAAAAAATGGATTAAAAACACTATCGCATCACATTTTAAGGTTGCATTCTCAGGGCTCCATCCAAGCGGATTGTTTCTGCGTTGAGCATGGGGTTGTCAATGATTGACTCCACTAATTGAGCATATTCATCTGGTGCACCCAATCTCTGTGGAAACGGAACAGTTTTCGCTAATGCGACTTGCACCTTTTCAGGAAGACCAGCTAACAATGGCGTCATGAATAAACCTAAAGAAAAGATAGCAGGCTTGTAAGCTAGAGGATATTTATTTGTTTCATACACCTGTTTTCCAAGGAAATTTTGCAAAGAGAAAAAAACTGTTGATGGTTTACTTGGTAGATGCCTATCCCGAAATGAATTCTCTGTAAAAAAGGTTGAATTCGCTAATTCTTAACATATTATTCCTAAATAAACAGCCGGCAAGTGTCCTAATCAAGGGATCTGGAAATATTTATTTATTTAATTCGTAGAATTTTGTTAATAAAGAAATATGTTACGCTGTATATTTTACCTCGATTCTCGCGAAGTTTCTTCCCTAAAATTAACTTTAAAGCGCGAAAGTTTATTCCCAAAAAACTTTTTTCTTTCATTTCAGTATGCATAATTTTGTCACTCTGAAACTGTAATCGCTCGATCACTTAAACACACAAAATCTTTTTCTGCAATCCTTTTCAGAAGCTTGGTGGTAAAAATATAAAGGAATAATCCCGCATCAAATTTTAATTGTGAAAGTCGAAACACACAAAAGTGCATTCCCGCAAATATATATTTTCTCTTTCTTACGCAGTATTTTCATGAAAAGCTCAAATACACCCGCGAAATTTATTGTCAGCGAAATGTAGTAACTTTACTTCGTCGATGGAATTAACTACTGAACTTTCCTCATTGACAATATAATTTATAATCAATACGCGAAAATTCGCAACAGGGAATTTCACTAAACTTGTTGCGTTAGTATTTGAAAAGTAAAATATTGAAGAACTTGTGTTTTTTATGTTTGTTAAGTATTACACGATGTTTATGTCTTCATTCTCATTCAATGTGTCACTTGTTCATTTTGTCTGTTCTCCATCAATGTGTTCATTTGTAATCACTCTCCCAAATGTATTCTTAATTGTTGTACAGTTTATTGTGTGTCATGTCTCAACGCGATCATTTTTTGTAGTATATATATTTTAGTTCAGCATGTAAAAAAGTTTTCCTCTCAAACTCTGAGGTGTAGTGAGGGTTGCATCAACATCAAGCGTCTTTTACTTATTTTCAAATTCAAATTTAAATGTTTAAAATTCAAAATTCGAGTTGTTCTTAACAAACAAATTATCAAGGCATTTAGCAATTTTTCTGGCAAGCTGATGAGTTTCATTCATGTGGCTTCTGTTTTTATTTTTTCAACAGGCTTGCCGTTTTTGCTCGTTTCTATCAATCACATTTTGTGTTTACATGTTTCGTTTCATTGTATTTAGTTAAAACTGCTTCAAAATCATTTTGTTACAAACATCCCGTTTTTTGTGCCCTAATCTGGTTTTGGGTATTTGGCCGGAAACCCCAACAAAACTTTGGAACCGTTTTTCCAACTAGACATTTCCTTGTGGATTCATACTGCACAAATCGAAATTAAAAGTATGTTAAAGCTAAATTGATTTCAATAAGCTACGATGTTTCATAGCTTATTGGAATCAAACAAACCGTACCTCACAGAAAAGAACATACAGTATTATAATTAGTTCTCGAATCAGAGTTTCCACTGCAAAAAAGTGAAAATTTCTCCACAAACCTGGTGCAATAGTGTTGACTCTAATACCATATCTAGCTAAATCTCTCGCTATAGGCAGCGTCATGCCGACGATTCCACCTTTTGATGCAGAGTAAGCAGCCTGACCTCTTTGTCCATCGAAAGCTGCAACGCTGGCTGTATTGATGATAACACCACGCTCACCACCGTCCGTTGGAGTGTTCTTAGCCATTTCTTCCGACAAAATTCGAATTGAATTAAATGAACCAATCAGGTTAACCTGCACGTGGACGGTATAGGAAACGTAACAAAAAAATCAAGCGAAACTCGATTGTTTAACTTTGCGTGTAAACATCGAACATATTACAGACGAAGATGCGTGTTTGTTTTTTTCAGATCACTAATCTTCTCTAATGACAGGTTATGGAAAATGTGTAAAATGACGCGAAATTTACATCAAATTTTTAGTAATAACTTTTTTCAGTAATGGCAAAAATTTATAAGTTTTAACAACTTAGAATTGATTTTATGATGCAGATTTTTGGTGTAAAAGAATACACATGTTTTTAAGCGCATTGCTCATTTCAACATAGGAAAAGTGTTCAGTTTTACATCTATAAACAAAATCTTTACCTGAATTACACGAGCAAAGTCTTCAATCCCGTGAGCTTCTCCATTGTTGTCTAGTGTTTTTTTAGCAAGACCTATTCCAGCGCAATTAACAAGTACGTTCACATTCCCAAACCTCTCTTTTCCCAGCTGAACTCCCAGTCGAACATCAGCTGCACTGGTCACCTGAAGTTCAAGTGGAATATAATATGAAATATGATATTTATAGCGATGATTACTGAAATGATTCATATGAAGAATCTATCACGTAATCGAATACTTTTAGTCTTGATGTAATGAAGGTTGTGGTGGTGGTGTACCACTCATTTCGAATTAGAAATTCCCCAACCAAAAAAAATTTAAAAATCAACAACCACCTCAAATTATCCAGATTGAAAAGAATGTTTATAGCATATATGAAAAAATGAAAGAAAACGACGTTTTCTTAAACACCGTAAGTTATAGAATACTTGCATGATGCGTAAGAAATAATATAATTTTTGAAAGAAGTCATGAAATCGTGTTTAAAGGAGATATGACTACATAATCCCACCCCGTTTAGTTTACTAAAAGAACCGTGCAAACAAGTGCCCTTTTTAATTTTTTGTTTTGTGTATTATTTAAAAACAAATCAATAATTTGCAAGCTGTCATAAACAGCTGTTTTTGTAAAAAAATTACAAAAAGGTGAAATTAACTTTAGTTTATATATGTGCATATGTCGCCTCTCTTTGAAATGTAGATTTTGAGAGAAAGCTTTTTTCAGCAATTGATGTTTCATAGACTGATAAATGCTATAGAATGAAAATTTGTGCTTATTATTTTTTACACACTTTTTAAATAAAACTAGTACCAAAATTAAACCTCTTATTTATTTTTGCAAAACTAAATTTTAAAACACGTCAAATTAACAAACTTGATCTTATATTTAAATTATGTCTACTTTCATGAATGTTTTTTCCCCTTTAAGAATCATACTTACATCGGTAGGATGAAACATGACGTTACTTCCCATATCTTTTGAAACTGCTTCTCCATCACTTGAGGGTAGGTCAGCTATAATTACACTTGCACCTCTTTTCGCCAATCGAGCAGCTGTTGCTCTTCCCAATCCAGAAGCTCCACCAGTAACAAGACATACCAACTTCGAAGTTGCCATTCTTTATTGATATATCGACCTTTAAATACAAAGTATTTTTAAAACTAGCCATAGATACAACTTATGAGTCCCACAACAGAAGTTTATGAACAAGAAAATTTTAGTATAAGATATACAACTTGCATATTGTCCTGTTAGATCACACAAATATACAATTCTAATAATTAAAACAAAAAGTTATACAAGTTATCATTTTTTTTTTGAATTAGAATATTTTTTGATTAATAGATGTTACAAACAGCACTTAATTGTAGCATTAGTTATGAAACAAAAAGAATCACGTGAGATACACAGCAGCAAAATTTAGAATGCAACATTTATAAAAATTCTGAAAACACAAAAAGTAAACAATTATAGATCTGCAAATAACGACAGAAATTATACTAATCTTGCAGTACTTAATTTTGCAAAGCAAAAAAAGTTACATTATAAACGAAATATAACGATAACGAAAGGACGTTTACTAACTTTTACAAATAGTCATGAGTTACCAAATATTATCAATAAGTTAAGTGTAAATAAAAATTATAAGTTGTGAAAACAAAAATAACCTCTAATAACAATCCTCTTTTTGCAATAATTTCTAAGCGTTGAATGGAGAAGGGAGTAAAAATATCACTATTGTTTGAATAAATGTATATTTCTATAAAATTTAATATGTATAAAAATCAATCGTTAACATTTACAATAAATCGAGGTTGAGTAGAAATCAAATTTGCAGATTCAAATTATATTGGAAACAAAAAATAGTTATCAGCAAACAACCTTTACCAAAACACAGAGAAAATGTCTCTATAATTTTTAAGGATGAAAACCTAGTAGACTATTCTCAAAGACTTAACAGGCTACGTTGATCGTAGTAGCAACCACAAACCACACCTCCTCTTTGTAAATTATTTTCTATGTAATCTAGCAGAAAATTTTCTGAAAATAAGGAAAATGCCAGGATTTTAAATTGCTTAATAGCATGAAAATTTCGTGGTATGAAAATTTTGCTGTTAGGGGAGATGTGAGAAATTCAGTCAAGCAAAAACTGCATTTTTCGTGGCATTTTAATTTTGCTGTTTACTACCTTTTAGACTTAAAACTGCAAAATTTTCATGCAGCAAAATTTTCTTCCCTAAAAGTTCTTATATAGGTCCCAAGCTCTTTAATTACTTTTTTGCAGTGTTGTTTATCAAAATTCAGTAGCAAAGAAACATACTCTATTAAGTTGATGGAAGGGATTTAAAAATTACGCATGATGGCCTATTCTTGCAATCAACGGTTTGAATCCTCTCAAGTTTTCCAGACTGTTCATCAATAGCTAAGACTTCAATTAGATCCTTAAATTGATCTGCACACAATAATACTCTGCCTGAAGGATCAATACCAAAATGCCTAGGCCATGTACCAAGAGTTGGGAAGCACTCGATTTTTTCCAATTTCATATTGCTATTAATACGGAAGGACACCAAAGCTCCATTGACACGGTTGCTTAGATATAAAAACTTTCCATTTGGGTGAACTGCTATCTCTGCACCGTAATTCTCACCTTCTTGGTCATTGAAAAGAAACTTATACGACTCAATCATCTCCAAGCTACCATTACTTTCCTTAAATTTATAAACTAAAACCTCATTACTCAACTCCGTTACCAAAAAAGCAGCGTTATAAGTAGGATGAAAAACCATGTGCCTTGGTCCAGACCCTGGGGGCGTGTCAGTAAAAGCAGGACTTCCAGTATTAAATTCTGTTCCATTACCATGTTGGTAATGCCAGATTTTGTCAGCCCCTAAGTCAACAACATAGACATATTTCCCTTTAAAACATGTGCCATGTGGGTGGCTTTGCTCTTGTCGTTCTTGATTCACACCACTACCATTATCATAACTTTCAATGTACAACCCACCACCAAGAAAGCCATTCTCTTTTACTTTTGCTACAGCAAAATGTCCAGATGCATAATTAGTAACATATGCACAATTATATTTGGAATTAATGGTAATATGACAAGGGTCTTCCCCACAGGAGAATTGTGATTGAATATACAATAAACTGGTTCCATCAACCTTAAGGTGAGATAAACCACCACTTTTTTCTCCTTTGTATGATGAAACCTTATAAATATAGATTACACTGGTTTTAAATACTTTTAATCTTAATTTTAAAACATGAAAAAGCATTTTTTTGAATTCAAAAGTTTTTGATTCCAATAACAAATTCCATTTTAATTGTCTTACACAACAACAATGTGTATGTTTGCACAAGAAATAAAAACTGATACCTCATGAACACAGTAAATCTTTTCGTCAACTGCATCTAAAAATGCTGGTTTGTCATCTACCTCAAAAGATTTGTTAAATGTAAGACTTGGTTGTTCAGTAATTTCCAGTATAAAAGTTTCAATACTTTTACCAAACCCACCAACGAGAACAAGATACTTCATTTTGAAAATAATATCACTAAAAAGAAAATATAACTACACAAAGGTTAAAAAAATGTTGTGTTAAGTAAAAATGCTGTTACAGTACCAACTTATTCCTGCTTGATATTGGTTATTGCCTGCCAAAGCTGGTAAAAATACTATTTTATGAATAAAATCTGCAATATACCACCCTCCAAAATTATCTTGTCTCTTAGCCAGCATTAATGATGTATACATATGCACCTGGTGATATATGATGGTGTGAAGATGATTTTAAAGGCAGCATGTTTGTAGGAGTGTAACTTGCAGGATAGGATCTGCTTGAATAAAGGTCCTGAATGTTTAGAAAGGAATGACATGAGAATAGCTGATGGATGCCTGACACCAGTTTAAGAGACAAAAAGAGTCAGATAGGGTCAAATTTTTAGGATAGGTTTTTAGACAATTATGAAATCTAAGACTGCGCATGTATACCTCGTCCAACAAATTTTGGAAGCATTTAATTTGGGAATGGATTAAATTGATTTTTTGAAAAGCATTTAATCCATGATTTAACGAGTAGGATACAAATTCCCTGAAAAACCCAATATAATCTTTTTTTCTCCTTATCTACCTTGGGGATAATTCTCACATGGATTAAAATACAGTGAGGAATATACTTTATGGTGATCCATAAAGTATATTCCTTACTGTAGTCCTGTATATAAACTTTTCTATTGTGAGACCATAAGTGTTTTTAACCATTTTACGGACTTAGAACAAAAATTTTGCAAGAGATAAAAAAATATTGCAGTAAAATTGATTTTTAGGTGAATTTTAGGCAAAGAACTTAATGCTATATATATCAAGTAAATTTTCTGGAAAAATTAGGTCAAAAACATAGCTTGGAATCAATAGAAAAACAGAATTTACATGACTAATAATAGCACTAACATTAGAAAAACGTTAGTGAGAAGGATGCAAGTAAGGGACTACGAGGAAATAGAGGTAATGATCATGTATGCTTTTGTGTCTGCACTTTAAAGAACCTCAAAACTTAAAAAATGACATTTCCGGTATAGGTGGGTGGTTTTAACAAAAAAAGAGCAGATTAATATTTCACGTGGCAACTGGAGTAAGAACACCAAACTCTGCTGTAAACATTGGCAAGCGATTTTTGACAATTTTAGATTGTTTTTTTCATATATACACCTTTTTTAATACACTCACTCATGGTCCCGTGTTTTTCCTGCGCATGCAGAAATGGAGGTAACTTTTCTGCTTAGTTTGTTTACATTTTTACCTCCATTTCTGCGGGCATTACGCAATCACTAAGATGTGTGCACAAGTAAGTAACAGGACTGTGATTCCATGCATTGCTTGTGGTTACAAGCTTCAAAATTTCACCCTGATTTCCAGTAATTTATGTCTGGGTTTGTATCCTAATACCCAATGCAAAAATTATGGTATATAGCTATATAATTTTTAGTCCTTTTTTTAAATCAAAACAAAGATGACTTAACCTTGGCCAACTAGACAGTGGCCTTATTATAGATAGATACGCATATTATTTAGCCTGGCTAACCTCACAAATATTGAGGGATATACCCTGTCTATTATTTCAAGGAGGGGCCATGGCCATTGATGGGGAGTCCTTGAGTATTTAACGCGCTTTTTGAGCTAGATAGATGGATGGATGGATGGATAGATAGATATTTTTTGTGTATAAAGGGGTGTTTACATTTTTAGTTCAAAATAATTTACTAAGAAATTACACACAGACCTCATAAATAGTTATAACATTTATTATAGCTATGTTTTAAATATAACTCTTTCGTTTTTCAGGTAATATATACAGTTAAAAAAGAGTTGTTTACAGTTCAGGAATGTTATGTGATCAAATAAACTTCAGTGGAGGTGCACGCATGAGAGTTGTGGGAGTTGTTCGACACAGGAAAAACCATGGAATTAGCAGGGCTAGAAAGCCTATGGAAACCGATGGGATTTGGACATGTTCAAAAAACATAGGCAGGATTTTGGTCAATTGTGAACATTGGTATACCATGTTACATTTTTATCTCTGTAGCTGATTTGGTATTTCTAATAAAAATCTTGAATACATATTTGAAAAATAGAACAACAAATTTTGTAACAGTAAAGTTTCCATCCTTGTTGTTTGTGTGCACTATAAGATATATTATCATTTTTTATACAAAGTTTCATGGAAATCAAGAAAATAATTTTAAAGTTATAGCTGAAAGATCAAATTTGGCATTTTTTGAATGTTCACATCCTTGCCTATGTTTTTTGAACATGTCCATTTTCAATAAATCAACAGGAACCAACGATTCAGCAGGAAATTGCTCTTAGGAGTCAATTGCTCTTACTGCAATTACTCTTATTGAGAGTAATAGAGTGGTATTTCAAAGTTGGATGCAGAAAAAAGCAAAATTATACATAGTTACTAAGATAATGTTCAAAGAAAAGAGATTTTATTTGCGCTTTAGACAAGGACCTAAAGTTTTTATTGGTTTTTAATTGCAGATTGTTCCAGTCATGAGTGCATTTATGTGTGATTGCGTTTGAGCCATAATTATGGTTTTGGAATATGGAATAGAAACATTTGTGAGGGCAGATCTGGTGCCAATGAAAACTGGAGATGGGTTGTGCAAAATCCTTAAATACAATAGGAAGCTTGTTACTGAAAAGGTCATGTATAAGCAAGCAGTTTAGAGTGGTTAAATAGATACTTTTAAGATGTTTGATTTTTTGTACAGTGGATTGAATGATTCACGTTGATTTTTTAAAATGTATTATTCTTAGGGCTTTATTTTGGAGAACATATATTTTTTGTTTGAGTATGTTGTTATTCTGTGCCCAAACTTGAAGTCCATAAGTTAGATGCAATTGGAAGATTGCATAATAGACATTTATGAGAGTTCCTTGCGAGACAAAGTACCTCATTTTAGCTAACATACCAACAGCATGACTAAGCTTTAAGGGAGTGTATTCATATGTTTCCCATACTGTAAATGCTCACTTAAGAAATGACACTAAGTATTTTGTATAACTACTTATAAGAATTTTCTGTCCAGTTATTATAAAATTGAGGTGTTTACTGATGGTTTTCTGGGGGGATTTAAGTAAAATGAGCTCAGTTTTACTAGCATTAAGAGAAATTTTATTAGCTTTCAGCCAGTTGCACAGCAAATTTAAATCCTGGTTTGTATGAGCATTGAGTTTCTTCAGGGATTTGTTTACTTGAAGAAGACTTGTGTCATCTGCGAAATGGAAAACATCTGAGTGAAAAATTGAAGAGTGTAGATCGTTTATACCTCTGATACTATAGTAAGGGACCAAGGACAGACCCTTGTGGAACACTATGTTCGATTAAGCATTTATCAGAGGAGGTGCCTGAAATTTCAACATGTTGAGTTCTACTTGTTAGATAAGACTTAATCCAATTATTTGCAATTCCTCTGATACTATAGTAAGAAAGTTTATCAAGAAATAATTTGTGTTCCAGTGTCAAAAGCTTTTTGAAAATCAACTTTTTCAGTTATTTGAATGAGGGCATGATTGTTCCTAAATCCAAACTGGTTTTTATATAAGAGAAAATTATTTGTTAAAAATTTATAGAGACGATTATAATATAATTTTTCAAAGATTTTGCCAATATTGGACAATAATGATATAGGGTGATGATTTTCAATACAGTATAATGCTCCTTTTTTATAAACTGGGATAATTCTTGCTTCTTTCAGACAATTCAGGAAGATACCAGTAGCTAATGACATGTTAAAGAGATTGGCTAAATCACCACTGACTACTGGTGCATTAAAACAGTTGAATTCACACTACCAGGTCTGTTTGCCTTATTAGTTTTCAAGCTTAAAATTTGCAGATGAACTTCATCAGAGTTAGTGGGAGAAAGCCACTAAATTCTAATATAGTGTGATAGCCTTATTTGCATTTATCCGTGATTGCTCAAACGAACGTGTTGTGACATTTTGCGTGAAAAAAATTGTAGCTAGCTAGCTATAGCTAACTATAATTAACGAACACTAGCTCGCTACTAAAGTGGAATAAAATTGTTCTTTTTCATATTTTTCTAACTTCGCAAGATCACCATATTTCACGTGAGGTTCGTCAGCTTTCACTTTTACCTGCATAACCTCTGCGATGGAGAGACAGATGTGCATATTTCACATGCCGTCCTTAACCTCGTTCCCAGGATATTTTGCGTTGTTGATATGAAAAGTTGATATAGCGGCGGTTCGAGGTTGTCATTTTACGCTGAACCAGAGACCTATCCACGCCCCCCACCAGACAATTTCGTGAAACATCCAACGGCCCACACATTGTGTCATCTCTCTAATTTTCCTCACATGGTTCGATTTAACCCGGGCTATGATAACATCCACTCTCCCATATTGAATAGCCACCAAGGGTAATCGAACCCCGGTCTCCTGCACAATAGCGAAAGCTAATACCACTATGCTACGGCGCCACTCGCCCGTGGGAGGACGCTCTAGGACTATTGCCCACTCCCTCCCTCGAAGACAGTATGACAGTTCTGAATATTAAATGTGGTGTTCCACACGCAGTCAGAAAACTGATTCTCCAAAAACAACAACTTTAAACTAGTTTTTTGCCGTTTAACTTCGGAAACCAGGAGAATGAAGATTTCTCAAGACAAAAACACCCACACTTTGCAATTTCTTCAGTCGCTGCTGGTATTAGTACGGCCTTATGCTGGTACCTCCTGCTTCCCAAATGGAAATTCTGCTCTTCAGTTATTCTGCTGAGAAACGGACGACTTCACCCTGTTTTGGCCTTTTTGTCGGAAGACAAAATAAGGCTTAAGTATACTTTTTAAAAGTACTTCTTCAGGCTCAAATAATACTTAGGTTATACTTAATGGCAAAAATATTTGTTGGAATATGCTTAAAAAAACACATGATCAAGCTCAAATTATGCTTATTTGAAAACAATAATGCATTTAATTTTTAAACATAAGTAATTACAACTTAATCTCACTACATAGGTAATTCAGACATAAAAAAGAAAAAAAGAAAAAACTGCTCACGAAGCAAAAAATATAAAAACTTCACAACATTTTCTTATTTAGGCTTCCTGCTATGCTTAATGAGCGAATTTAACTAACACTGCGGATGCTTATAAATGTCATGCTTATAAAAATATATAGAGAGAGAATTTTTTGGCCTGAGGTGTGTTCTATTTCGGAAAATGTTTGTTAAAAAAATCAATTAATAAACCCTCGAGGTATAGCGTTCTGAACATCTAAAATCTACATAAAAAAATTATGCAGAAAATAGGTATTACTTTTCAAATTTGGATACCTATCCCAAAGATAAAACTCATGGAGCGGAATCCGGGCGTAGTGCATTTTCCCCCTAAAAATACCCCCAAAACCATATGAATATTCCATAATGCTATGTAAAATACTCCGTTTCAGTTAAAATTCTTTGTGAGAAATGGTAGTTTTTTAATGCGCTCTTGCGCCCTTAAAAAGAAAAAGGTAATTCCGATGATTAACTTTGAAAAAATTCCAACGTAGATTTGGTTGTAAAATACTTTTCCCGTATGTATGCCCTCAAAGTAGAGATATTCGCGTGGACTTTCATTCGCGCGCCTAATGAGACAGCTAAAAAAAATGGAAGAGAATAAGTTTGTTACTTTTTTACGATGGCCCCTATGGCTCACTTCTCTTCTCAATCAAAACACTTCTCTTCTTAGTCAAAACACTTCTCTTCTGTATAACAACACTTCTCTTCTGTATAAAAACACTTCTCTACTTTGATACCCAAAGTTCTCTTCCGTTCGAAACACTTCTCTTCTAAGTGCGAAACACTTCTCTTCCAAGTGCGAAACACTTCTTCCATAAGCTCGAAAATTTCCCAGACTGAATCTGGTCCTTAATATATGAATTTATCCAGATCTTGTTTATGAATAAATGGCACACCCCGGGCCCTGCGCATAGGAAATTTTGGACCCAGTAAAGTTTGCATAAATTCTTACAGGCCTCTTAAAGTTTCTGCAAAATTAGATTTTTCGCCGGAAAAACTTTGCGAAATTTCAAGCTATATTCTTATACGGTCCCAGAAGCGTAATACAAGATTGCTTTTTTTATCTAGTTTCCACTAACTTTGAACTTTTATGATTGCGATTCGGTGAAACTAGAACGTTTTGCGGCTTATAATTGACCCTACTTTATCCGGGAATAAACATTGATTGTGATGTCTGTTAGGAACAGAACTCGTGGTTTACAAAAACCAAGATATTTTTTTTGCAGCAATGTTGGGAAAAGAACTCGTGGTTTTGAAAAAACAAGATATATATTTCTAAAATCCAAGTATTTTACATTGTTACAGGTGTTGTATTACATATATCTTTTGACTGCATAAACAAGGCAATAAAATAATCAATAGCTCCATGAGCTGTATCTGGCTTAAAGGTTCCCTACTGCTAAAAATCAAGTTGAGCTCATATTAAAGATCTTTGAAAGTTGTGTATAAATCTTTTTATTTTTTTGAAAAATCTTTATCCGTTCTCGAGATATTTGTCTTAAAAGTAGCGCTAATTATGCGAAATTATGACGTCATGAGTATGCATTGAGCATAATAATGGTAACTAAATAAAAAAATTATGTAAAATGTTCAAAACCCGTCAAAGTGAATGGCCAGAAAATCTTTTTAACTCTATATGGCTTTTCAAAAATGTTAAATTAACTTCCTTGCAGAGCATACTCATGACATCATGCATAATTATTGAATCTTCTTAGTCCAAATTCTAAAGAACTAATCAAGAATTTTTAAAAAAATGTTTAAATTCCTAGACAACCTTTCAAGCTCTTTCATATGAGCTTAACTCTCCATTGGAAGAACTGTTTCCGAAAATTCAATAAATTCAGGCTCATTATCGTGATCTGGTACAGATAGTTAGCTAAATTCTCCTAGCTCATTAAGATCTAAAGTTTTTTTAAAAGACTCGCAACAATATAATTCTGGAACAAAGTACAATGTATCAGGCCTTCCACGGGGAGCAGTAGCACCTTTGCTTGGTGCTAACAGATGTTGATTCCAACGATTCGCAAATTCATTAAGGTTCTTTCTGATCAAATCCATAAAGCAGTAGCGTACACATTCAGCAATGAGTGCATCACCAGTATCTAAAAATCCTAAGTGCAAGTTCCCTAAAAATAACCTCCACCAACTTGGTCTGTCTTTTGAAAGTTGTGACCAAAAAGACTCAATTCTTTGTTTAGCTGTTGGTATACCAACAATAAAACTGCCAGTGCCAGCATATTTGTCATTATGCTAAGATCTTAATGCAATCTCAACAGCTTCCAAAATACAGTTTTCAGTACCATCATCAGACCTTACTCTTGTTGAAAAAATATGTCACATGGCGAGGGGACTGGTCCCGTGTAATAAACGTCACAAAAGGTTAAAATTACGCACCAATGATGTAAAATTGCAGACCAGATTTTAGAATTCAAGTTGTAAAGAGCCACATGCGGAGAAGTGTTAAGTGTAGAAGAGAAGTGTCAAAAAACTAAAGAGAAGTGTCAAAATACAGAAGAGAAGTGTTTTGTTATATAGAAGAGAAATGTTTTTGATTTGGAAGAGAAGTGAGCCATAGGGGCCATCGTACTTTTTTTCATTCATGCTTCTTCACTTCGATGGTACGAAACGTCATGCGGCGAAGTGGTGCTGCCCCACACAAAGTCGGGCCTTATGCAACGTCAGGCGAAAATGTTTGTCTGGCTTTATCCGCCAGACTTTGAAAGTTTTTGCCCTATGTGGTGCATGTATGAAAAATTACAGAGCTAATTGAAAAAGGAGGGATTTCTTAAGTGTTTTATTGGCAAGAAATATTTTAAGAACTGCCTTTTATTTCCACGATGAAAATTTCTTAAACATTTTTGCCATATGTTATTACAAAATATTTACATTTGTCTTTTAAAGAATCGTCGTTGAAAGCTACTTAATATGAAATGGACGAGTATAAAAATGCTCGAGTATTACTTTCTTGGTTCGTTGTTGACACTATCGCTTTGTAATTTTCAGTGAAAATGAAGAAGCATCCTTGGATTTGCCCCCTAAAACAACTAAGAACATACCTGATTCAGTATGTGACGATCTTGTGTAACCAGATGTATTAAGGTCCTTCATTAATGATAACGACAGAGAAGAAACGTTTGAGCTGGAAATGTGATAAGTGTAAAAAAAAATCTGTGACCGATGCCTTCTTTCGAGTCATAAAAGTGTTCAGGTTTAAAGGTAAAATCAAGCAGTAATTGGTTCTGTAAAACCTGTGTGGAGAATTTTACAGTATGTAATTGCAACTGATTATTTTATTTCGGCATAGCATCAAAATCAAAATATGCACATGCGCAACATCTTTACAGAAGTGAAATAAAACTAACACACAAAACGTCACGTCATGTATAATACTCACGATAATTTGTCATAAATTTTTATTTTTGCAGAGAACGAAACATCTAACGACGAAGAGAATGTGCTAGAGGCCAAGTGGACGAATTTCCTTAAAACGACGCGAAAAACGGAATCTCATCTACGCTTATTAAAAAATCAGCAGACCAGCAGCACAATATTCTTTTGACTTAAAAACCAGGTGGCGCTTTTTCGGTTGTTCTTAATAATAGAAAGACCCTGAATTTGGTTTACAATTTACTAAGTGCTTAAGCAGCTCGGCACCAGTAGAAGTTATTAGTTTCGTTTTATATAAGAATTTTCATGGTAAATTACCATTTGGCGGTAGAAAAGTGCACTTGTTACTTTGTGGGTGGTTGTTATTCCTTCCCAGAGTCAGTCAAAAATCGTCAATATTAATATGCCCTACTTTGGGTGTTTTTTTTTATTGCAATTAAAGTCGGATACTTTGGGTATCTATGAATGCATTTGGGTATCTATGTGTCCTCTATATGCTTTTGCTGAAATAGTTGTAGATTCAAAGTTTAAATTTTGGTTAAGTATGTGTTCATAAGAGCGAATTCTCGTTAAATTAAGTTCAGGCGTGAAAATAGTAAAGCTTAAAGTAGTTTAATAAAGTTATTTTAAGACGCAAGAACGCAGTTTCATACCGCGCAGGTCTAGGCGCTAGCAAGGCGCTTTATAGGGACAAATTTTTGGCTTGTTTTCATTTGTCTCGATAGCCCAAATAATTTTCATGGTCAGTTTTTCACAACTATTCTGGTTAGTGCTGCGAAAAGAGGCAGAAATGCAAAATCCTGCCTGATGTTTCTTTAACTAATTTTTTACTTTAACTGACGTTTTGCTTTTTAATAACACGTTTAAATGGTGTTGCTAACCCTCTTTGTGGTATATTGACATGGGTAAGATGTTGGAATCGAAGAAAACTTAAATTACTGACTTTTATAGAGAGGCAAGAGAAGACATATTGTTGATGTTGGTTTTAGGGGTTAGCTTCCTGTTGCAAGCTAGCTACATATACCATACATTTTGTGTTGTGAGGAATAAAGTAATGGTTAAAAAGGAACAATATTCTAAATTTGTTTAAAAAGTTATTTTCCATTAAATTTGTTTATTTTAACCACATTATATTATTTTATTTTATATTTCGCAGCGGTCAAAACTTTGTACTTTACAGATTAAAATTATTCCAATGCAAAATCGAGGCGTAGCAATTTTAAAGGCTAAGTTGGTGTTCGAACTGCACTGTTTGATGTTTTTTGAAGTTGAGTGATATTAGAAATGAGTTTTTATGATCCTATTTTTAGCATCTGGGCACTTTCCCACCTATGTATGTATGTATGTTGCGAAGATATTGTAGTCGGCGATGTTCTGGATTTCAATCCCGTTGAGTGTCAACACATAGCTCTGTATTCTGACTAATCGTTGGCCGGATGTGCAACACTTTTACTCGCTGCTTCACGCTCTTCATTGCCCACATGGTCTTGATTTCCTTCTTAGGATCTAGCTTAGTTCCGAATATGTTACTCATATTTATTATAGTTTAAGGCTGAAATAAATGCCGATTAATCCAATATATGAAGGAGACGATAAAGATACTTCGTTGAATTGAGTAGCGTTCCCGTTCTACGGGGTAGGCTAGGTGCGGGGCGATTGCGTGCTATGGCGTCCGACGACTATAATACACCACACAAGGGCAGTAAGACAATGTCCCAGAGGCTCCTTAACGAATTGGATAATGTCAATGAAAAGTCTGATGACATCGAAATATTGCCGCTACTCGAGAGCGTACTCGATGACACGAAGAGCCTGATCGAAGATACTACCTTTGGCGGGGATATCGCAGAGCGTGAAAGAAGAGGGCTAAAATGCGAGCTTCAAACGCTAAGGGGTAACCTCAAGCACTTGAAAAGCAAGATGATCTTCTACGACAGTGAGATCGACAAAGCAGAAGCCAAGGTAAAAAGGCTCGAGAGCAAGAAGGCCACGCCCGGGGCATCTGAGGAACAGCTAGCCATCTGGAACGAAGACATAAAGCAAGCGAAGGAAGACCTTGAACGACTACAGGAACAAAAAGAGGTCACGGCAAAAACATACGGTTTACTATCATTCAACACCCAAAGCCAGCTGCTACACATCAAAGAGACATTAATAAAAATCGCGGGGATGACACGTCACTCGTGGAAAAGCTCAAGATTCTCTTCAAGGAACAAGGCTTGACGATAGCAAGTATCGTCTCTGCTATCGGTCTGCTCATATCCACCATCGTACTCGTTGTGGGAAATGTCGGAGGAGCTGCTGCAACTGGAGGAAGTACTGGCGGCAAGTGTTTTGTTCGGAAACAGCTTGAAAGACTCGGAAAGTTCTTGAAGTACCCAGCAGGCAAAGCAGGCGCAGCACTACCAGGGATTATTGGCAGCGTGGTCTCGTTCTTTTTCAGATTTGCAGCAAAATTTGTAGAGTATGTAGCAAAACACCTCTGCCTCGCCATCGCAGGTGCTGTGGGTATAGTTGTTGCTTATATAGGTAACAGGAGGAACACACGTCGTGGCAAGAATCGATGAGAGTCTAGTATGTTATCAACAAACTAGACCTTTACTTGAATCATATGTATGCAAGTATGAGACCTATTCCCACAGTGATAAAAGTAGCCTTGGTTTCGTCGTGCTGAGTTGCATCAACTCCTGGCATGGTGTGCGACTCTGATTGGGGGAGCACCCTCCCCTTTAATTTCTTGCCTTGATGCTTGATGTTTGGAACTCTGTGGTCTGGCAGCGGTAATCTGCGGGTTAACACCAATCGAGAAATAGTCCTTGTTGATTAAGATCTTTTTCGTAGAATTAGTGATCTTACCTATCCTCAACCCCATATCACTCGGGATCATATACACTCCACGAGCAACACTATAATCGACCTTGCTACGTGCATACCTGAGTACATTCTCAAACTCATCGATCTTCCTACCTGTGTTGGTAGGCCTTTTGACGAGATCCTCGAATCTCGTTAAGTATAGACGTTGAGCATCGATCGAACTACCTTGATTGCCAATGATGTTGGACCTCGCGTTAGCTTGGCTCTGAAGTATGAGATAAGTGTAAAATCTTACGCTTTGGGATAACCGTTCAATACATATACGAGTGAGGCCTGGAGATGTTTCGAGAATCCATCGACTCCATGAATCTTCATCGAAATAACTAGGCCCGCTGCCGGGATAGTCTTTACGAATAGCTTGCCCGCTACTGAAGAGAGTCTCGTTCCTCCACTCTTGCTCACTGTCGCTTACCCCAAATTCACGTGCTAATTGCTGAAATTTTTGGTTGTTGAAAGGGTTGTTGAGACGTCGAAACCTATCGGAACCCGGTAGGGACACTTCGAGATCTTGAAGGATTTTACAAATCTGGAAGTACACGTGGAAGCGGTAAACGGAGCGAATCAGAGGCAAAGAGGTGGTTAGATGCTGCATAGAAATACCACAAGCTGAAGTTGCGCAGTAGGTAGCATTGAGCTGAGGGTTGTATAAAATCGAGGATTTAGCGGCCATAGTCAACAGTCAATCTGAGGGCAAGACCAAACTCTCTGTGCTCAGGAACGGAGTCTGCAGACTCTGGGTTAAGAAGGGATACGGTGTGTTAATTGATCAACCATTGCAGGACATTATGGGTTATGGGGCTGATGCCAAGGTACTATTCACAGAGGGACACCATGACAGCCGCTACAAGACTGACGGTCACCAGCGGCTGAGACTCACGTGTAACCAGTTGGATACGGATTACTGTCTTTTGAATGGTGAGAAATCCAATATACTGGCAATGCTACCCATCAAAGAGTTGACTGATTGGGGGGACATGCTTACCTGGAGTTTCGATAACCCCGCATACCTCCCACTAAAGAGTTCAACAGACAGATTAAAGAGCGGGACAGGCTCGCTAAAAAGTTCAAGATGCATGGTACGTGGATTAGATACACTGATCATGTAAGCGTAATAACTTCGGGTGTTGGTATTGGCAGTATGTTATCCGGAATTGGTGTACCACTCGCCGTAGCAATGGGGGTATCACGATCGCTGTGGGGTTGGGGCAAGCAGGTCTGAGGAATACGGGGAAGAGGCTAGATGTCAAAAGCAAAAAGCACGAAAGCATCAGGCTGCTGGCAGAGACCAAGCTAAATTCCGTCGTTGACTTGATCTCGAGATGTGTGGAGAATGGCGTGATTAGCGATTATGAATTCAGCTTGATTATGCAGGAAAAGCAACGGTATATGTTGCTCAAGGAGCAAATACGCCAAAAACCAGAAAGATCATAGAGTCCCTTATTGAACGGGAGAGACAGCAGCTGGTCGAGAAGGGGCGTGAGGAGGGCAAGCAGGAGCTTATGAATCAATCTGTTCAACATGTAAGCGGTATCTAGATGAGCAATTTAGTACATGGACAGTAACCACCGTTGTACGTAATGTATAAGTAATAGCAGGACCAGCACAACATTTTGCCCTGTATAAGGAGTCTCCGTTGGCATTGAAGGCACCGGTCGCACTCATCGCGGATCGCTTCGCAGTCGTTGCATTGCTTCCTTGTCATGTTTATTTGGCACTCACCTCCTACTCAACTGCGCATGCTCTGAATTTTGTTAATGTCAGTAATATTACTAATAGCGTGTGCGCATGCGCAAGAGTTATCAGAATCGGATTTGTCTTCGGATGCCGTCGGATTTACCGGTTTTGGAGGGTGGGAGGTGGAGGGGTGAGGGGAAGTGGTGGGGACAAGGGTTTGAGGGGGTAAAGGTGTGAAAGGAGCGGTTTTGTACTTATATTGACTCCCTCTTACTACTCCAACTGGAGTCATCACCATTTACATTCGGATGAAGTACCCATGCGAATTCAATACAGGAGGGAGGTTGTTGTTGAACCGCATTCAGGTGCAAACTATTGGTAGAGTAAACAAAAATCGATGTAAAGACCATAATGATAATATATAGTAGTCTTCATCTGTGTCTTGGTATTTTAAGTTGCACGAAGTTGGTTCGAGACAGAAAAATTCAAGTTAAAAAATGACGTCGGCCCAACCTCGTACACGGTTATCTAAGTTGTACGAAGTTGGCATTGTTCAAAAAAAACTCAACCTAAGTAGAGGAAGGTAATCGTTGTACAACTATGTTATTAATTGTTTGCGATCAGGGTTATAAATAATTTTTCAATATCTGCTTCTTTGTTGTTGACGCTGCTGAAAATCTGGAATATAAGTTATATCAAGCAACCCATCCACCACAGTTACCGGCACCTCAGACGGAGATCTCAGATTATCCAATTGGACCGAGCTGTTTCCATACACAGATTCTTTAGCAATTTCCTTTTGCATAAAACACGATAATATGAAGATAGACTTTCTTCGTCATTTGTATCTTTAAACGGAACTGGTTCAGCACCGTCCTCTAATTCGTCAGGCATTAAAGTATAAAAAAAGGATGTAATAAAATTGTCGTCCGTTTTTGTAGTTTATCTCTGTCTGCAAGAAAAAAATGTCTTACCAGTTTCGGGTAAATGGATGTTATCGTTTTGGCTATTTCGGACAGCAATTTGTGCATATAAGCACCAACAGCGTCTCCAGTAACGTTATCATAGGTACAATGATAGTTGAGAATTGTGACACTCGTGCCGTTTTCAAGGTCTACTTCCAATTTCAAAATCTTTTGAGCTAATGACTTGTTTCAGTCTCCATTGTGCTGAACATAAAAACACGCGTTAAAAGTTTCAATGTAAATTTAAAAATGTGCATTCAAAAAAGCATTCGAAAAGGACTCGAAATTGACCTACCTTTTCCGTTATGGAAATAACTTAAAAGGTTAGAAAAAATAATGTATTGAATGTTTTTGCGTTCTTCTCCGTTCTCGCTCAATTATTAACAAAACGAAAAGAAGATATTTTAAAAAAGTTATTATTTCATTATAAAAGTTTCATTTTTTGACGATATTCGCCACTGTACGAATATGGTCAGTTTTGTACGAGGATGGTCACTCCCAGCGCTACGGCAAAAAATCCCAACTTCGTACAGTGAATGACATCGTACGTAACACCGGATCCTCTTTCGCGTTTTGTTCACTGATTCAAAATGGATGTTTCTGGTGGGTCATTTTCTATATAGCTAGCTAGCTATATTACTTACAGGGCATGTTTAAAGCACATTGGCGAGATTTTAGCCAAAATATAATAGTAAATCATATATATTACATGATTTTTTATCTCTGTAGGTAGAAAAAATATTTGTTTTCTTGTCTGTGTTGTTAGCTAAACATGTCATTTTTAGAAACTTCATGCATTCCCCTTCCAATACGTTTCTAGCTAGCTACATAAGTATCTGTATCTGGCTATATTTAGCAGCCTGAGGCAACATATGATCAAAACCTATCTAGCTAGCTATATGTCAGACCAGTCTTCAAAATGGCAGAATAGACTGCCAAAGGCTAATACAAAAACTTGATGCCAAAGACAATTCGAAGTATTTTGCAACTCTTCTGATGTTGTTGGTTTATTTTGTACCAGGATGATTCATCTTTCTTTGTAGGCAGGAAGTTAATGACAAAGCCAGGTCATCAGCCCTGGTCATATGTTTGAAAAACCCCAGACCAAATAGCTAGGTTTAAGGAAAACATATATTTATATATTTTTTATGTGATAAAAACATCTTTGATTATCAATGCCACAAAAAAATTTGAAAGTGAATTTTTAAATTAACTGTTATGGCCTTTATCAAACAAAAGCCAAGTTGGCCTGTTTGTTGATCTGTGACGTCACACGGCATGCATACTCAAGATTGGTAAGAGGTTGGATAAAGTTTTACTTACATCAAGGAAAGGGTTACAGCTTCTATCATCCTAGGGCTCACAGAGCAAGTTATAATAAGGAGGAATTAAAAAAGTGACAAGGCAAACCATGAGAATTTGCGCTGTTAAAAATGTACAAAATGTATTGTTATTCTAACCTTTCGCTAGTGCAAATTTTGCAAGGAATTCGAAAACTTTAATAACATGCAGAAATAGGTAAAAAAACGTGATACTTCACTATCTCCATAACGGTAAAACTAAACTAAATACAAAGTATATTTACTCCCAAACATGATCTAAATTAATCTCAGACAATCGTATGAGACATACATCAGTTCGTTCATTCAGCATTCTCTCGCTTCGTTTATTCAGAATTAGTTTTTTTACATCCCCACACTAAAATACGTCACAAATTACTGAACAAAAAATCCTCATCAATACTGTCATGGCAGCAACTGTTGTACCACTTCAACTTTAAATATCTCAAGAACCATGGCTTACAAATATAAAAAAATTACATTCTTATACGTTACGTTCTTTAAATGAACAATTATAATGAACAATTTAAGGCTCACTTGTTATTAATTGTTAATTCTCCATTAAGGAAAGAAACTTTTGCAGTAAAAAAGTTTTGCCAAAAACCCCTACTTGGCCCTTTCATATAACTAACACAACCAAGCAACCTTATGTAAAAATTGAAATAAATCAAAAATAAGCTTGAACAAACATTTAAATATGGCAGAGGCTATTAGGGTCATTATAATTTCCTTTGATTCCCCTTTAAAATTTGGTGTTTTCCGCTTTATGTAGTGTGGTTTGTGCCGCTTTATGTGGTGTGGTTTGCCGCTTTATTTGGTTTTGTTCCAGGGTGTGGCACTACAGATGCAATATTTTTACTTCAGGAAAAGTATTTAGGAAAGAGAAAGAATCTCTATTTTGCCTTTGTAGATTTAGAGAAAGCTTTTGATAGAGTGCCACGTAAATTATTTGATGGGCTATGAAAAAATTAGGTGTGGATGAGTGGCTAGTTGCGATGGTACAGTCTATGTACAGTAATGCTAGAAGTCGTGTCAGGATTAACGATTCACTTAGTGATGAATTTAGTGTAAATGTTGGTGTACATAAGGGTTCTGTACTTAGTCCTTTGTTGTTTGTTCTAGTCTTAGAATCGCTGTTGATGGAGTTCAGAACAGGTTATCCATGGGAGTTATTGTATGCTGATGATTTGGTTCTCATAGCAGAGTGGATGGAAGAATTAGTTGAAAAGTTTGAGAAGTGGAAGAAGGGAGTAGAAGAGAAAGGGCTAAGGGTGAACACAACAAAGTCTAAAGTCATGATTAGTAGCATTGCAGTCAAGTGTGACCTTGTAGTTGGCCTTGTGGAGTTTGCAGGAAAGGGGTTGATAGTAACTCAATTTTTTGTCAGACTTGCAAGTATTGGGTACATAAGAAGTGCAGTAGTATTAGTGGAAGGTTAAGAGCTGACATTCAGTTTGTATGTAAGCGTTGCAAAGGTGAGATAATAGAGAATGAAGTATTTCCAGCTTCAATGATGTAAAACAGTGGCTCGTTAGAGATAGTTGAGAACTTCTATTACTTAGGTGATATGTTGGGCAGTGAAGAGGGTGTTGGAAGAAGTGTTACTTGCAGGATAGGTTCTGCTTGGAAGAAGTTCAGAGAGTTACTTCCTTTGTTGCTTAACAGAGTCTTGTCAATTGTATTAAAAGGTAGGTTGTCTGAGGCCTGTGTAAGAAGTGTTATGTTGTACGGTAGTGAGACATCAGTGAAGCAGGAAGATCTTGATCTTTTGGAAAGGTATGATATGAGAATTGTTAGGTGGATGTGTAACGCCAGTCTGAGAGACAGAAAGAGTTCAGATGAGCTAAGAAGCAGGCTAAGTCTCTGTAGAATTAAAGATGTTTAGCCAGATAAGAAGATTGAACTGGCTGGGGCACTTGGAAAGAATGGAGGGGGATAATTGGGTTAGAAAGTGTAGAGACTTGATAGTTCCTGGGGCATAGCCCAGAGGCAAACCGAGAAAGACTTGGCAGGAGGTTATAGGGACAGACTTGATAGAGAGGAAGTTGAGTTTAGATCTAACACAGTCTAGATCAGATTGGAAGAGGGTCATTAATATACCCCACCCAACCCATGCTAGCATGGAAAACGGACGTTAAGCCAAGAATGATGATGATGATGAGTACAGTAGCTCTTATTCAAGATCAAATTTGCATGAAAAGAGCATTTTTAGGCTGGTTTGTTTTATTTTAGTTCTCTTAAATGTAAATCAGTTAAAAAGAGATATTTTTTCTTAAATACTAATGCTAGTGTTTGTAGATTAAGTGGAGGTGAGCTTTAATCAAAAGTTACAGCAAAAGAACTAGCAGGAAGGGATTTGGGCACAATGCTGCAGACAGTTGTCAAGCCCTACTTTATGAGTGACATAAAAACCCAAACAAAAATGGTGTTATGTGCCTTCCTATATTGTTTTATAAGAAAGAAATCAGAAGCCCTGCAAGTACATTATAGAAATATATTATGTAACAATAATTAACTTGTTTTAAGGTCATCCATTTGCAAGATGTGCCGAACAGTTGAAATGCAGCTCCACTAAATATTCATTGTTTAATCTAACCAAAATAAATGATGAGAGATACGGTAAATAATTTTTTGTTTGTACAAATTAATTGAAAATAGTAAATTTTTATATATCTAAACTTATTTTTCAGAACATCTCCCATTCTCAATTCGTGTTATACTTGAATCTGTTGTTCGTAACTGTGATGGATTTCAAATTCATGAAAAAGATGTAGAAACAATATTAAATTGGAAGGAAACTCAACACAATGCTGTGGAATTTCCTTTCAGGCCAGCCAGAACAATCCTGCAAGATTTTACGTAAGTAGGACTTCCATATACACATGACACACTGGGAATTAACACTTCCCAAATTCTTAGTTCTGTCTAATTATTTCGACTGGGAAATATTTGTTGTTAGAATAAACTAAAACAACTCGTGATTTGTCAGTGTTAAAACTTTTTTATTGCAGAAAGGCAATGTTGGTCCCTATTTAGGAAAAACTACTGGTTCAATTTTTGTCTATGTCAATAATGTAGTTTGACCAACAAATTATTATTGATGGTTTTATAAGCAAAAAGCAAACCTTCATTAAAAGCAATATAAAAGCTCTCTGATGGAGTGTTGTGAGTGTAGTAAATAACAAAGTTTTTTTCTCCAACTAAAAAAAACGCAAACAGATGTTTTTGATCAACTAATGTTGGTGTTAAAACGTTCAGTTGGATAACTAATTAAAACAGAGTTTTCTTCGTTGTTTGAATTTTAGCCTATCAGAATAAGAGAATTTAATTTATTGTGGTCTCAAGCTTTAATAATTTTGTTTGCGCACACTATTCCTAAATATAAAAGTTATGAGGAAAATTCGAAAAAGTGAAGTAACAAAATTCCTTTGTCCCATACACTGCACGGGGGTGGCCGTTTTAGCATAGGGGAAAAGTGTTGTACAAGTTCTAGCAATGCTCAGCCTGGAATTTCAACTCAAATTAATAATAAATAAGTTGTGGTAAGTATTTAAATTTTGTGACCACTTGTAGAACAATGCAATATTAACATGTTGGTTAAGATACAGAAAGTTGAACAGCGGTTAATAATGACAACATTAACACTATATCAAGAAAATCATTCCTAAAATAATATTTCATTATTGTCAAATATTTTTTTTATCTTTTAGTTAATTTATTCTTCTTAAAAAGATGACCAGCGCTTTAAATAAAGTTTTCATACCTGACCATTGTAAGATTGTTACTTTCAAAGTCCCATTGATTATACTTTCCTAGAAACGTATGATCATGCACCTCAGGAATAACAATCCTTTTTGTTATATTGTCCAAAAATTCACCAACAAAATCCTATTCAAAGCTAAATTCCTAGCTAATCCACAAACACCTGACCCAGATAAGGAATTACATATGACTAAGATATCATCAACACATCTCATTTGTGTAGTTGGTAACCCCAGATAGCAACGGAAACCTAGTGATGCGATCCTTAAGTGATGCAGAGGTTAACGCTGATTAGGATGAAACACGAATGAAACAGATCTGCATAATTGCTATTACAAGCGAAACAGGCAATACATCGTTTGCATTATTCTATCTAAAATTAGTTTTTAGTTTTTAAACAACGGATGTTCCATGAAAAAATAACGTAAAAACATTCATATTTGCGAGGGGAGACCAATCACTCACTCCTTATTAATTGGGCTGTATAGTTAGAAAAGGTTGTTTAATTTTACAACTTTTTTTTAAACTGACAGGATCACTTAAAAAAACACGTTTTATGTGTTTGTAACCTATGAAGGATGACATGCGAACATCTATTTTGAAAAATCATTCATTGTCATTTATGACTCCAAACAGAAAAGTGGAGGAGCTGTACACAACTTTTGGATTGGCAACACTGAATGACTACCTGGATTTACCTTCACCCTAACTCTGAATACAATTAAAATGGCTAATAAAAATTAAAATCCTAATTCAAACTTTTTCTACCCCAATCCACACCTTCTCCTCCATTGCCTTTTGTTTTCATTATTAGTGGCGTTCCAGCTGTTGTTGATTTCGCTGCTATGCGTGATGCAGTTAGCCGTCTTGGTGGAGACCCTTCAAAGATTAACCCATTAACTCCAGCAGATTTAGTTATTGATCATTCTGTTCAAGTTGATTACTTTCGAAGGTTTGTATTTATATTACTTATTTGTATCTATTTCATTATTTCTTTGCTGTGGATCTTACATCAAACAATAACCATATTAGTGACGACGCCTTAATAAAGAACCAAGAGATTGAATTTCAAAGAAACAAAGAAAGATTTCAATTTTTAAAGGTATCCTTTATATCATATTTAATTTGTTTTTACATATATTATGTATATTAGGTGTTTCCAAACAGTTTTTTACACTTGCCAGCATTTTAAATATTTTATTCAATTTGTCAAAATAGTCTGTTTTTTCTAGAAGCTGATATGTAATTGCCCTAATTTCTAAAGAATACACATTTTCTGAATTGCATGCGAGGTCATTTTGTGACGCGCACATTTGTTTAGGCGTGTGATTCATCGGACATGCAAATGAATGTTTTTCTTCTGTCTGGGAAAGATTTAGAAATTATAGAAATGTCGATAAATTTAAATGTAAAGTCAGATAATGATTTAATTGGTTTGTTTTTACTTGTGGCTACACTTAAATTATTAAATGTTGTTAAAGATATGGCAACATTCTGAAATTTTATAAAAAAAACCTAATGAAATAAAAATGCCAATGATATATTGCCTGCTCCACTTCTATGTATAATTATGAAGATTTGTTTTATCTGTATCTCATTGGCATTTATCTCTGCACCAGTGATGGATTGCATGGCTATAGGTATCAGCTGTAATCCACGGTTACCAGCTACGAAGGGGTTGTATTGACAATATCTTAGTCTACATAATTATTTATCTGGGTGAGGAGTCTATGGATTGGCTAGGATGTATGAGTTGGCTTTGAGGCTTTTGTTGGTTTTTTCTTAACACCAAAATGATTATTAATCCTGGGATGGCTGATCATTTCTTCAGACTTCTAGTGATGATTGCTAGGATTTTGAAAGTAATAATCTTACTATTGCCAGGTTTAAAAATGTTTTTTTAAGCGCTGGTATGGTAGTCTTAGGAGAAAAATAAAATAAATAAAAGATAAAAAAATCTTTCACAATAACAAAATATTATTTTATTAATTTTCATAACAAGTTATAAAGTTATATATCATTCTAGTTGCCATTTAACTTTTGTAATTTAATTATGCATTTGATGATTGTTTGGCCAACAAGTTTATTTAATGACTTCGCTGACAACTTATGTGCACACAGGTTGAAATATCCCTGGTCCTGAACATTGCTGCAGTGTACAGTGGCAAAGAAATTTTGTTAATATTTTTTTTGGCAATTTTGAAAAGTAGGAAATAAATGTGCTGCCATTTCTAGCCTTGTGTATCTATTTTATAAACATTTTTTTGTTTAGTGGGGATCAAAGGCATTTAAGAACTTGCAAATCATCCCGCCCGGTTCAGGGATAGTGCACCAGGTATTTTTTATGTCTTTCTGTTTGTTTATTTTTAAACTTTGAAACCACACAATAACGTCTTTAGACTGGTTGTGTGTAAGTTCTTGTGAAGATTTCCTATTATTTTGTAGGGTAGTTGTTGTACTCATAATCTCAGGCTCCCTGTACATTATGGCATGCATGACAAAAAGGCATGTTCTACATTTCACTATTTTTATTAATATTTGAACAATTGTAGAAAAAAGGTTGGCAGACAATAAAGGAGCTGAAATTTTTATATTTATTGTGCACTTAAGTGGCTTTGTTTTTAGGATTTTTTAAAACATTTGTAAAAAACGCTAAATCGTTTTTGGGTATGCATTAATGTCATTGTCATGAATTAAACACTTTCCATGATGTTTTTTTTCTTCACCTTGCTGCACTACAATTGAAGTATACAGAAATTGATGCTAACACGAAAATTTCACTTTTTTTTGCATCCTCCATTTTTTCAAAACGCAGTATTTTTAAGGTCACACTCAATTTATGCTTTTATAGCATATTTCCATGTAATCTTAATCATCAGATAGATGTTTACGAATTTTTTGCTTTAGGAGATTTTGTGTTACCTGTCAAAATACTTTTATTCTTCTCAGCCTTAAAATATATAATAGTTTTTAGAGAGTTTCAGCATACCCACGTTAAAAATTGCCTTTTTTTATAACTCTTAAAATTAAAATAATCAGTTTCAACTAAAATGATTAAGTCAAGTGAAGTCAAAAAAGCATTCTAAACATGATGGCAAATTGTGCATCCTCGAAATAAAGCATTGATGTGGAGGGCCTGAGCTGAATTACAATAAGAGTGTGGTGCATTTGCTATTCCTTGCAGAACTATTTGTGCTTTCATTATGATTCAGTTTGCAAACAGACAATACTGGTATTGGTAAAAGAGACGTCGTAGAAGGACTTCTTTTTTTCAGAGGAATAATAATTTAACATTTTTAAAACCTGTTCACTACTCTTGTCCATCATACTAATAAATAGTTTATATATAGAACTTTGAAAATTATAACTTTAACAAACATATTTTAGAATAAACATTCATTTGCACCAGTTTTTTTTACATATATTTTGTAACTTTAGGGCTGTTTTTAATGTTTCTATTCCTGGTAGTAATTTTACCAGATATTCTTTAACTTAGGTTAATCTAGAATACTTAGCACATGTGGTGTTCAACGATAATGATGTATTATATCCAGATTCATTGGTTGGTACTGATTCACACACTACCATGATCAATGGACTCGGTATTCTTGGTTGGGGTAGGTAGCTCTACTTAGGGGAGTTACTGTTATAAGATATTCAGATAAACACCTTTATCAATGCATATTGATTGTCTTCGAAGTTGTGTGCAACTCTGTAGTTCAGTGTGTTGTTCTCTGTACTTTACTACTACTATAGGCAAATTGTTTTAGTTCTCCACCACCACCAATTTTATTTTATACAATCTTCCTATAATACAACCTTTCTCATGTCTACATCTTTGCAGGTGTTGGAGGTATTGAAGCTGAAGCTGTTATGTTGGGCCAAGCTATAAGTATGGTTGTGCCTAAAGTGGTTGGTTACAAGATTACAGGAGAGTTAGATCAACTTGCAACGTCAACAGACGCTGTCTTGACGATCACTAAGGTTAGTTATAAGACTGATAAATGTGATACAAGGAAATTTGTCCTGATTGTTACCTGGTGAATGGTTTTGATGTCTTACTTCCGACACTTTTTAGCATTTGCGCCAAGTTGGTGTCGTGGGAAAATTTGTTGAATTCTTTGGATCTGGTGTTGCATCTTTATCCATTGCTGATCGAGCTACAATATCAAACATGTGTCCAGAATATGGTGCTACTGTCGGTTTCTTTCCTGTGGATGATATGAGCATTCGTTACCTGAGACAGTCAGGTGAGTTTGTGGTGATTTAGTACTACCATTTTATCATCACTTTTTTATATTCATAAAACTATGCATTTTGTTTAGGACGAGACGAGAAACGTATTGATTTTATCAGCAATTACTTAAAAGCAAATAAAATGTATCGAGATTATTCTAATCCTGACCAGGACCCAGTTTTTACTGAGGTAGTGTATATCACAACTTGGTGAAAGAGTCTAGGCTGAAGAAATCCAGCTTGATAAATTAAAAAACTCGGAAAGCTTTGTGTTTGTAATTCTCAATGTTCAAGATGACAAATAAATTCAAAAAAGCTTAAGTGGAAGTAACTCCTTTCTTTCTCTGTTCTAGGTAGTTGAATTAGACCTTTCAACGGTTGTGCCTTCATGTTCTGGACCAAAGCGACCTCACGACCGTGTAGCAGTGTCGGAGATGAAGACTGATTTTAAAGAATGCTTGAGTCGAAAAGTTGGCTTTAAAGGTTTTGGTCTGCCTGACGAAAAACTATCAGCCTCTGTTCCATTCACATACGAGGGAAATGAATACATATTATCACATGGTATGGAATGCCCTTACACGTGCGAGCTATTATGATTCAATGACCTTAACCTTTTGAATTCATATTTTGATTTACTTTAGGTTCTGTTGTTATATCTTCGATTACAAGTTGTACCAACACGAGCAATCCTTCAGTCATGCTTGGTGCTGGTTTGTTAGCGAAGAATGCAGTTGAAGCTGGTCTCACTACTAAACCTTATATCAAAACAAGCGTTAGCCCTGGCTCTGGCGTTGTGACGTATTACCTGAAAGAAAGCGGTGTCGATCAATACCTTGAACAATTAGGGTGTGTCTGAAGTTTAATAAACTTCTTATAGCAGAATTGGTTCTAATTTAAATCGGAAAGTGTTCTTTTTTTATAGATCTCGTTGTTTTCTTCTAGATTCAATATTGTAGGTTACGGTTGTATGACATGTATTGGAAATAGTGGACCTTTACCAGATGCTGTTTCTGAAGCTATCGAAAAAGTGAGCACCCTGTTATGTTTTTATTTTTACTCATGAATACGCACAGAGTAAACCACAGTAACATACTGTAATGTTTTAATTAAGTGCCTGGAACGGATATTGAAAGTTCTAAGCATATAAGGCTCTGTTTATTTAAGGTGTCATAAATGAAGTAAGAATGTACGTAACATAATTTAATGTAAAGTAAAATGACAAAAACAAAATAAAGCCTAGTGTGTGTGTTGAACAAATAAATGAACTTAACAAAATATTCAGTATTTTTTTATTTTTGTATTGGACAAAAAACACCATCCCGGAAATAATTGGTATTGACCAGAACTTTTGAGGACAGGGACCTTAAAAAAGAAGTTAAAACGGATAAATTTTATGTACTGTATTAAATAATGTGTTTCATTAGGTATCTAATCAGTGAGCAAATAGTCGAATTATAGCGACAAGTAATTTAAACAATTTCCAGGGTTTTATTGTAGAAGAACTACTGTGTTCATCACGAACATACTGCCTGGCAGTGAGCGGGATTCGATCCGCGCTCCCCAGAACTGGGAGCTGCAGACGAACCCCCTACACTAGTGCGGCAATACGTTAGTGATGAACTCAGATAGTTTATCCGGATGGTGTGTATACATAGGTGCATATTTATCATAGCACATCCGTATTTCATTCTCAACAGAGAGGGTTCCAGTGTTCTCTCTCGTGTAATTTGATATAGCAATACGCATTTGATAAATAATTTTACTTAGCTTCAATTTCATTTCGGTTCAAATAACATCTTTGTGATTTATCTTGTGTTTTAGAGTGATTTAGTTGCTGTTGGTGTATTGTCGGGTAATCGTAATTTTGAAGGGCGTATTCATCCCTTAACACGTGCTAACTATCTCGCGTCTCCTTTGCTAGTTATTGCATACGCCTTGGCTGGTACTGTGGATATTGATTTTGAGAAAGAACCTCTAGGTAGGAAAAACAATGTAAAATAAATTACAACTACTAAACACTTTTTATGTTATGCTTTTATGTTTATTATACGATTTCTGTCCTTTAAAAGATTTACGAGATTATATGCACTGACCAAAAAAGACAGAACACTGCAGATAAAAAGCTTAAAGAGAAGAATGAATCATGTCAAATAGTTGTGTTGAAAACCACCTACTACATTAACTATTTTTCTTCAAGGTCACAACAAAGATGGTAAGCCAGTGTTTTTGAACGACATATGGCCGAAACGCGAAGTTGTTCAGGTATTGTAATGCTATTTCTTAATTATTTTTGATTTCACATCCAATACTTTATCATAATTTTACGATTCAACATTTTCTTAGGAAATAGAACGCAAAACAGTTATTCCAGCTTTATTCCGTGAAGTATACTCCAAAGTAAAAGATGGTAACCCTGCATGGAATGACTTAGAAACTTCATCTGCGTTGTTATATCCTTGGGATCCAAAATCGACCTACATTAAATCCCCTCCCTTCTTTGAGAACATGGTGGGTCAATATATCATGTTTGATTGTAAAATCAGTTGTTTTTAATGAGCTCTTACGCATAGTTTTTTCACTTTCAATAGTAACATTTATTTTATTTTTAAGACTCAAGAAACACCTGCGATGGAGAACATCGATAACGCTGCTGTTCTATTAAATCTCGGCGATTCCGTTACAACAGACCATATATCTCCTGCAGGTATGATATCCAGAACCAGCCCTGCTGCACGCTACCTGGGCTCACGTGGACTTACTCCAAGAGAGTTTAACTCGTATGGTTCTAGGAGGGGCAACGATGCTATCATGGCTCGTGGCACTTTTGCAAATATTCGTCTTGTCAATAAGTTTATGAAAAAGCCAGGCCCGAAAACTAAACACTGGCCGTCTGGCGATGAGGTAAGCATTTTAGTAAATTGTAATAATTTCGTTAGGGTTAATAATAAAAAAACTAATTTGGTAAAAACAAAAATTTGAAAGAAAATGACTTTTAACACGAGACCAGTTCGAATTTTTTTGGTTTCCATGCGTTTGAGTTTAAAATTTTTTATGCTGTAACATTTTCACTTTAGATGGATGTCTTCGATGCAGCTGATCGTTATAAGCAAGAGAAGCGGCCACTAATAATCTTGGCTGGTAAAGAATATGGCTCCGGTTCATCTAGAGATTGGGCAGCAAAGGGACCGTGGATGCAGGTACTTGGTACAACATATTGGCATGCTTGTGTCAATATAATCCCTTGAACGACGCTTTCTTTGCTCTGTTTTGTTGATCTGTTTTGTTGATCTGTTTTTTTATCTGTTTTGTTTTTATAATAGGGAATAAGAGCAGTGATAGCAGAGAGTTATGAACGGATTCATCGTAGCAATTTGATTGGCATGGGTATAGCACCTCTTCAATACCTGCCTGGAGAAAATACAGATACGTTAAAGCTGTCTGGAAAGGAATCATTTTCTATTGATATCCCTGATGATATTAAACCTGGTCAGAATGTCACTGTCAAGGTTTGTGCTTTTAATACGCTATCGTTTTTATACGCTCCTAGTAAACTTTCGCGTCGATATATAACGGCGTTAAAAAACGTCATAGTCCTATTTCGTCGACCTTTTATTGCCGTTGTTTTAAAAATGTTAACAGGTCAAACAGTCGTTAGAAGAGTCAATATTGATGTTAACTTTTTAGTAGCGAATACGCCGTGCTTGTTAGATTTGCAGAAATTATTTTTTTATGATTTTATGATTTTGGCAGAATAATGGCCAGGAAAATCTTTCTATTCGGCTAAAGAAAGTACCTCGACTCAAGTGTAGTTCTTTGTGACATAATTTTATAATCTTTTGACGAAGATTTAGCATATGAAACGTGTCAAATATTGCGTCAAATATTGCGACAAGAATTCTCCATTGTTATGAAACCTGCTGTATAAATCATTTTGACATTTTTATTCCTGATTTTTGTTTCCTTGATTTTCCGATTATCCTATCACTATCGCAATTATGCGAATTTCTAGAACTTTTACTCAATTCCAAGTATTTTTTCCGGAACCGTGAGGTGGCACTATATGTGCCAAGAAACCACGAGTCTTAAAGCCAAGCATTTTTAAGATATTAAGGCGCCCGTTTAAACCAAACCGGGGAAAGCGGCATGTTTCATTCTTCTGTACTGTACAAATAATGTCTTTTTTAGACAAACGATGGTCGTTCATTTGACGTAAAATCTCGTTTCGACACAGACCTCGAACTGGTGTATTACAAAAATGGTGGAATACTGAATTACATGATACGAAAGATTTCTGATTCTAAGCAATAATATACCGTACGTGGAAATATGCGACGAATCGAAAGTAGGAACATCATAATTCTGACATAAAAAATATTTTACTCTGTGACGACTGCGGTTTTTTAGCTTTTTGTTGGTCTTTTCACTAGATTTTTTTATTTTTTTTATAAAATTACGTGAATTGTGAATTAAAAGTGAATTGTTTTCGAATTTGCCTCTGGTTAAATGGCGGTGTTGGTATTTTTTATATGGATAAATACTGTATCAAATTAATTAGATTAATGATAGATAATTAACTCAAGTTAATATGAATATTTTAACTGAATAATTGTTTCCTCGTTTTATTGAAATGCAACAAAAAAATTCCTGGGTGCAATTTATCAATCTCTTTCACACACTTACTCTACTAAGAACAAAGTATACCACTATTCTGGGGAATTTATTTTTACCTTTCGAGATATGGATGATTTACCAGCTATATTAGTCATGCTGATAGCTAATATTACTGTTTTAGTCTGTGTGTTTTTTGAGTAGTGAGAGTTGTAATAACTTTCTTACTAACGTTAAGAATCTGATCACAATATCTCTTAAAACATTTTCGTCTTCTCAATGTTTATAATAAACGCGAATATGTTTACTAAGATGTGCCTCGTTTTCAAGCCCGCGACATTACACAGAATATAAATTCGGGAAAGGTGTATTAAACACCCTAACAATAGAAGTGAGAAGTCAGCCTATACAACACTGATAATGTGACACAAAGATCTGGTTGTTAATAAAGTCTAATAATCATGTTAACAAACTGCTTACCTAAATTAGCACAAATTTTTCGTCATTTAAAATAATTTCTGTCTCGTAAATGATTGTTTTTTCATTTTTGAATCTTTATTTATCTGAGAAACAACTAATGAAATGAGTAGCATGTCATGAACCAGCAAATTTGTTCCAGGCCTAGAATAAATTCGCTGGTTCATGACATGATAATATTTATATTATTCAATGCTAATGACCGGACAGAGAAGGGGTAATATTATGGAACTAAGGAAGTAAAACAATTGACACTTTTTATATGACATGCAATGCTCAATAAAATCAACTGGTAAGTTACGCAGTTTTGTAGGTTTCATAAGGAAAATGTGGATTTCGATTGGCGCACTTGCCTAACTGAGCAAGCCAGACCTTAAATTTGAACTGTATAGGCAGTAGTCAAAAAGCAACAAGTTAAACTTGAAGAAGAAAAAATATAATCAACATTATGCCTTCAGATTTCCATGGTTGTCCCAAAAATTTGTAAGTGGCTGCCAAAAGAATTTAAAATCTTGTTATTGGCATTACTAAAAACCTGGGAGAGTTGGCATCACGTTGCATAGTCGAGCGCTTAGTGCAGGTAAACTAGCATGACCAGGTTAACTTTTTAATGTTAAAAAATGTATACATCGGGAAAGAATAAGCTCCAAAATAAAGCACCAACTTTATACCAAAATTTTAACCATGAAAAAGTTTTACTGACCTTTTGATATCGACTTTTTTATCGATAGGGTATGGTTTTCGCGTTTGAGCGGATTGGTTCTGCGTAAAACGATGTTTAAAGAGTATCTCGCGATTACAAATTGGATTTTCTACATTCAAAAATGCTTAGTCTCGCACATATATTTATATAAATAACATTTTAGGGACATTGGACAGTTTTGTATTTTTAGACGCAATAGTCTCTTGCGTGTTACTCGTATACATGAATTGTCTTTCTCTACCTAAGTCACCAAGTAATTTTTTGCAAAATGAATTCCTATCAGAGGTTCTTAAATTAATCTTCTGCAATACAGTTCCGTATTAAAGCTCAAGTGAAGTCATAAACCTATAAACATTTATGGCTTATCATTAATCGTATATTATTGATAAGTTATAAAAGTTACGTTTTTAAACGCAAACAATATTATTTGTTAAAAAATACGCCTCTGCTGCGCCACCCGTCGTCTAGTGGTGTGTCACAAAAGATAGTAACTCCTGCGAATACTGAAGATAAAAAGGTTCAAACTTTTTCTTGGTACTCTCGTTAAAGAGAAATGGGTGGGAGAGGACGGCAGACAAGTAATGAAAACAATTCTACATATAGTTGCACTGTCGTAATATAATTTAGTTTTATAATAACTCATATAACAATATAACAAAAAACCCAAAATTAAAAATTATCAACCATTATAATATTATCAGTGTTAGCCGACGTGTATTTAGGCGCAAATTAACGAACTGTTGACACCAAAACAAAGCTTCGAAACTCCTAATTTTAAAAAATGCTCAATACGTTGAAGTGCATGTAAAGTTTTATTTTTTTTCTATATATTTCGCTATAATATTATTAGTTTTTTTTTGGCTTTTTTAAACATTTCGCGAATATCTTACTGTTCATAATAATCTCCTCTCTGGGCTGGTTTGAGTAAATTTCTGATCTCAAGAAATAGAACTTAAAAGAAAATTGCAAAGTGCTATAATTGCGAAAATAAGTATTTGCAAAAATCGGAAAATGGTAAATTCGCGAAAAACTGTTTTCATAAATATCTGAAATTTATTCTTTGCGAAATGCTTTTTTTGACCTCGCGAAAAAAAAATTATTAAACTATTTTACCCTTAAAAAGAGCGCAAAAATTACCAGTGCCTTAAACCTGGTCGCGCGAAATTCACTACGCGAAAAGTAGAATCAAAAGTAAAATAAGAAGTAACAAAGTAAAATTCAAATCAAAACAAACAAAATTTTATTTATTCTGAAGCATGATTTTTTTCTCTTCTTGTACGAATAGTCAACACGACGATAATAACCAACTCAAGCATAGATATCATAGACGCTCCCAAGGTTATACCCATTAAGCCACCGAAGTCTGACGCAAGCTCTTTAAGAGAATAAGCTGGTTGCTCTGAGACAACTTCGTACTCAAGCCTTGGAAAGTAAATGTTAATGCGCACAAACGATTTAGCAATAGATTCCTTTGTCATGTTCTCTTTGGAACCTCTTTTCAAAGAAGTCAAAATGTCTTCAGACACTTTCCAATTAATAGGATAAATAGACTTTTCGTATCGAACATCTTTGCACGGCAAGTGACATTTATTTTCCGTTAAATTCTGAAAGGAGTGTTTAATACAGCCTTTTGTGTTCTCCATGCTCTTGTTATGTTTGGTTATACTTTTAAGAAACGGTGTTACGCTGGGCCTGAAGAGTGGAATAAAGACATCTCCACAGCTTAAATACTGGGAAATCAAAGCATTTGAAGTTAAACATTTGCTGTGAGTGTACCTACCATCGAGCTTGATATAATGTTCGTTCTCTGCTTCTTCGTGACAATTCGACGGAAAAGGAGCCGGAAGATTATATCTTGTTTTCTGTCGCAATTCAATGTTATATTCAGAATTAGTTGAGAGAATGAACTCGTCATAGTGTAATGCCCAAAAATCTCCCGGATAGCTCAACACCATTTCTAATCGTCCAAAATCTGCTTTGTTTTTGAACTCTGTGTTGTTAATATAGATTAGAAAGGACAAGCCACTATGCGTACCAGGTGAAGTTTGAGTGTAGTTGCCATTTTCGTTAAACGACAGGCAAGGCACATGTTTTTCTACAGTATTAAACTCTGATATATCACAATATTTTCCAGCAAAAATACAGAATGGCTCGTATGCAGTAGAGAACTCATAAAACCCAGTTGAGAAAACATTTTGGGTAAGATTTTCAAACTGTGGCTGGCCTGGTATATACCAAGGCAGCATTTTATTACCGTTGCATATTGTAATAGTAGGAAATATCAGCTCTTTACTGTAAACATGTCGCGACTCGAGGTAAACTTTTCTGCTGAAGTATTTCTCCACTAGTTGAAAAGTAAGCGAGCCAACCACTCCTGATAATCCTAAGACGATTGACAACCAGAATATTTTCTCTGTCATTTGTCCATTATACACGTGACAAAGTCCGTGAAAAGTTGCAGACTCAGCATAATTTTGCAACTTTTGGCGCATGAATGTTGACGACATGTTTTCGAATCGTGTCGTGTGTCAAGACGATTGAAACAAACTGAAAGAAAAAACAAAACGGCCTATGAAACTGAAATAATCGTATTTCTTCTACGTTATAAGAAGTAGGTAGTCCTTCACAGATTTCCATTCACCAACAGGTGAAAAATAGCATTGTAAAAAAAAAAAAGAAAAAAAAAGCTTTTCTCTTTTTTAACCGTCGCTTACAATGACTCGCTATATATTTTTTTATTTTAATAAAAAAAGCCATCATCTGAAACAATATCAATTCCCCGATTCAATTTATCGCATATAAATACATTTTTAAATCCATGCGATAAAAATATATAAAAAACAATGTCCTTATATTTATATCCACTTATATCCATTCCAATTTGTAAGTCTTTTATCATTACAAAATAGCGTTTAACCATAACCATAACCATGGCGCTGTTGAAATACGCTTTGTTCTAGGCTTTTGTTATTTTCCGAAAGTTTGAATGAAGAGTGAATACTTTCTTGCTTGGTGCAAATTCACTTCGTTAATTCTATCATTCATTTTATTAACCAACTTCCGTCAGAAAGTTCAATCATCATCGTCTCGCTTTCGCATGTTACGCGATTTTGATTTTCTTTTTTTGAAAGCAACTGGTTCGTCTGTTGTCGCCGCCAAGTTTGTTTTCATTACTTTCTCTTTAAATTTTTTCCCACTGCTTCTTTCTTCGTCGTTTTTCATCTCGGAAGCTTCTGCATCCTCGCTTCTGTCACTTACCTCGTTGTTACCGGAATTTTCGGTACTGAAATATAAAATACAACTCAATACCCTAATGATTTTAAATACCGTCTTTCTATATATGTTGGACATGCACTTAAGCCATTTATAAGGTACTGTTCAACGCTATTACATCTTTATCACAGTGACTTTTAATAATTGGGAACAGGTGTTAAATCTTGTACAAAAACTATAACCGAAAAGTCTTTCTCTTTTCTTTCTTTAATACAGCAGAATTTTTCAAAAGGTCACTATTTTAAGCGATTACGCTCCCATTAAAAAACCAAAACAAAATATTAGCTATCAAGAAAACAAAAATAAGTAGAGGGAGGTCAGGCGCGGATTCAGGGTTAGTCAGATAAGTCGCGTGACTAAGTGTAAAATTGACGAAAAATGTTAGCCAAGCGAATGATGTCGACGATCCAGGTGTTGCAGACGGAGCGCGTTAAAAAATCAGATTGTAATTTATTTACGGCGAAAAGCCACGGTTCACAGCCCTCTCCATTTCGCCTATGGCGATGTTGACGTCAAAGTTGTGACGTCACTACCATATAGGCTGAGAGGGTTGCAAATTATAGCTTACAGATTTTGACTGAATCATTTTAACTAATCAGTCACTCAGTCAGTCAAAAATCAAATAGGTATGGCTTGCAACCCTCCCCATCTCACCTAAGGGGCCTGTGATGTCAAAATCATGACGTAATTTTTACACTCTATGCGTAGTCCAACAATATGTGACCCGCAGCCGGCGTAGGAAATTTAGGTTCCGTACTGCGTGGTTACTTATAACCTGTTAGGCTATAGTTTTAACTCCCATTTGTCAGGATTAGTCAAAGACTCACGCCTTTTGGCTTGGATTCTTTCCGTACTATCATGGCTACAGCAGACATGTTGGCGCGGGTGCTTAATGATTTAAAGTGTTGAATCTGTTCGTAAAATGCAAAAAGAACTTTTAGAAAGTGTTTATTCTCGGACATTTTTGTTGTCTGCGGATATTTATCCCTTGGTTGGTAAAAGTCTTCATCAGAATTCAGGTCCAGATATATACCTTCCATCTGAGGCGAGGTGTGAAGATAAAGGAATTATTGCTTTAAGGTGAGAAGTATGTTTTTTACTCTCCAACACACCTTGCATTTACATAAAGGTTTTCAGTATATTCGCTACGAAAAGCTAGTTGAGGGAGAGCTTTTTACAACAGACTATTAAAAACAAATACAAAAAGATTTAATTAGCTATAGCTAGCTAGCCGGCTAATTGTTTTTGTAATATGAGCTTTGAACAGAATTTTCAGCATTGTTGAGGAGTTCTTTCTCAATTAATATTTGTGTTGTTATTAGAAGCAAGAACTTGACATCTGGATAAGTAAGGTTGGTGATGAAAATAAACAACTCTTCGAATGGCTATTGGGAAACAAAGTTTGTTGAGTAAAAAGTCATGGTAAAATATATTATTTTTAGATTCAATCCATCAGGAGACTGTCTATACAGCTCAGCATCGTTGGTATTGTTGATGTCGATGTTTTGAGAATCTTGACATCCATAGAACTTTTCTTGCATCCTTTCTTTTATTCCAATCATCCTTGTTTTCAATTTGCTTTTAAAAACCAAAAGGCAAATATTTTTATATCTGAAAAAAGTTTATTCCGATTTTCCCTTTCCCATATTGTTTGTGATATGACTCTTCCTCCTGAGGAGGCAGTTAAAGCAGAAGCTATCAACAACTGTACCCCCAAGACATGGTCACCTTTTCTATCAATACTTGCCTTGTCAACAGTAATAAAGAGAAAAATTAATACGTTTTTCCCACAGTTCGCTTGTTACGGTTTCGAACTCTCTTTACACAGTGTATATTGCCACGTCCATCTATTTTACCTGATGAAGATCAGTTAAAAATTTTATTTTGTTATGAAGGTATTGTTAAGTCTGGTGTAGACTTCAAGCCAAATCATTACGTTTCCCTTGTTCCAGGTTGCAACTTTCTTAAGCGAAAGTCGCATTTTCCTATTTCAGCACGCAAAAAGCAGAAAATTGCCCTTCTTAATTCTTTTTTTAAAGTTCAAACGAAACTTGAGTTTAGCCCTATGAATAAACAAATATATCTAAACAAATACATGGGTTGAGGTGTGTATGTATCATATCACATGTATGTATATTTCATCTTCATTATCCTGATCTTTCCATATTCTTATTGTTTTTGTTATTATTGTGTTTTATTTTGCTGTCCATGACTGGTGTGATCATTTGATTCACCTAGTCATGCTGATGAAGCCTGATATTGGCAGAAACAGCAAGAATTTATAAATATTGAAATATATTCAAATTGTCTCACTTTAGTGTAGTTAATCCCTGTTAATTTTAGTGGTTTTTACCTATCTAAAATAAGACGTGTAAGACGGAGAGTTGATTCTTATAAAAAATGATTTTCTTATAGCTTAGCGTTTCTTTTCGTCAATTTTATTAATAACTAGATAAATCGGAAGACAATTTTCGGCGATTTTTGTACCCGCAAAGCTAAATTAGCGAAAGGGCCCCCAGCTGCTAAATTCAAGACTTAGTCCAAATATTATAGCAATATTTTGAAAAAGTCTTGAAAAAATCTGGATCCTCCCTGGAGGTACCTCTTTGCACACTGACCAGTAAGTGAAAAAATGTATAACGTGGAATAAATGAAGTAGATATTTTATAATACCTCTGCTGGTTCATTTGGTCTTTACTTTCTTCTTCACCTTCCACTTCATGACGTCGAACAGTCGACCACCCACCAAGCAGTGGATGTATATTATGAACCTCTTCAGGTCGTTCTTCTGATTTAATGTAAGGATTCTTTGGTAGCTACAAATAATAAAACATAACGTCCTTCACCATGCTACAACAAAATACAGGTGTTTTTTAAAGATCTTGGTAAGCACACTACTTTCGAACCCTAGTGGTAAGAATACTGCATCCAGCGTCATGATAAAAGTTATTTACACAGTAGAAAAAAATCGGGTGAACTTAGTCGTAAATTACTAGTACAAGAATCCAAGCCTTCATCTCAAGATGATCTAGATATAGTAGCATGTATTTTCTGGCTTCACTAGCCCAGTGGGCTATCGCAAGTAAAAAGTCACCGGTTGGCCATTGTCTATAGATAGGAAGTGATAAGAGATAATAGATCACATCTAATACACCTCTTTCTCTTTTTTCTTTTTTTTCTTCTTCGGTTGTGATTCTTCTTCTTCTCTAAAGTCAACAAAAAAGATCTAAAAATGAATCATGATGCTCGTTTTTTTACAACACTAAAACATTCACTTTATAAACAAAACAATACTTTATCTTTTCTTCGTGTAACTTCTTAAACACTTCAGGCATTGTCCAGGAGGATTCTAAAAAAAAAACCAACCTTCACAATTCGCTAAATTGTCATGAAACAGAAAGAAATTAAAAAAAAGAAAAGAAAAGGAAGAAAATATGGGGCCAACCAAACAGGAAATAATTCAACACTTACCTCCAGTTAATGAATTGTAGTAATATGTGAAGCCTTGTGGAGCGATCATAGCGGTCCAAGGATACGTTGAGCTGTTGTTACCTGAGCCAGCAGCGTGAGCTTAAATTAGTGGGTGGAAATCAGAAGTTTTATATTGTAAATGAAATTAAAAATTATCATTAATTCACCAACCGGAAACGATATTTTTCATGTCAGACTTGCCAACTGCTCCTTGGTTAGCTTGAATATCTTTTTCCACAGCTGCCAATGCGGCCTATTATGGAAGATTATTAAAATCAATTAACTGGAGTTATATCTCGTTCTCTGTTTAGTATTGTCTTTGCATTGTGCATAATAGTTCCTTATAAAAGCTACCGTTTAACTCAAATACTTTATAACGAAATCACGTTTTATTAGTTCTTGCAAAAATCAAATCCAAATAATTTCACCTGAACTAATTTTGTTAATTTTCACTAAATTTGCAAAGAAAAATTGATACGATTAATTTTGACCATCATAGTTTCCTGCACCCCTTAGGGTTCCCTCTAATGCAAAGTTTTTTCCCTGGTAATTGCGGCTCTGGTCAAGCCAATGATCAATTTCCCTTTGACTATAACTAAATATTTTGATTCACTGATTTAAGAAAGCTTTGTTGATATTGCAATTTGTGTTAATTCTGTTGTTATAAAAATTGGGTTAATGTGTCTAATGATGGTGGTAGAAAGCCAAAAAGCATCAATTGGAATGATGTGCCAAATGGGTCGAGCCGGAAAATCCGGATATGTTCGATATGTTTTCACAGGAAACAGTTGATGCATATGAGAGAGAATTACAGAACTTAAAACATAATGTCTTTGAAGAAGTTCCAGACACTGGTCAAACTACTGTATCAAGCAAATGAGTCATAACTGAGAAGTTCAAAGGTAAAAAAAGAATTGTGAAAGCTAGATTGGTGGCTGAGCCTTTGAAGAAAGTTCACAGTCGTTGAGAACAGATTCTCCAACTTGTGGCGAACAAAGCCTTCGACTTGCAATGGCTATCATAGCTTGATATCACTGCAGTTTTTCTTCAGGGAAATGCTATTGAAAAAGAACTGTTTCTACAACCACCAAAAGACACATTGTCAGTGACAACAGTGTGGAAACTAAAGAGATGTTTGTATGAGGTAAGCAAATCATTGGAATTTGTGTTTACCAGGTTGATGACTTTGTGTATGGCAGTAGTCCAGCTTTCCACAAAGATGTTATCACAGAGCTTTTCGAAACATTCAAAATCAGTACGCGATCAAGCTCAACATTCAAGTATCTAGGATTAGATGTGGATCAATTTAAAAGCAATTAAGATTAATCAAGTGAGCTATATAGAGTCTTAAAAATGATGTTAGCAATGAACGAAAAGTGACTAGCAAGGAAAAGACGATGCTGAAATCGTTGAGTGGGCAAATTGCTTCGGTGGCAGGACAAACCCGCCCTGATGTGGCTTATGATAGTTGTCAAACGTCTAATTATGACAAGGTACCTACAATTCAAAATTTGAAAGATGCCAACAAGATTATTTGAAGAATTAAGAGCAAGCATGTTGCAATAACCATTACCAAGATTGCAAATATGGAAAATTGTGAAATTATTTGCTACACAGATACAACCCATGCCAGTTTGAAGTGCGGATCCTGACAAGTTGCATTTATCATATTTGTGAAGCACCTAAACAAAGTTATACCAACCTGGCAATCGAAATAACTACAAAGAGTAACCAAAACCCCAATTGCTTCAGAAACACTAGCTTTGAGTGAAGGAGGAACAAGATGGGATGACTGTCAAGTGGGTTGAAGGGAAACACCAATTAGCCGACTGCTTGACAAAGCATTGAGTGTCTCCAAACAAGTTGTTTTAGGTTCTGGAGGCATCCAAAATATCTCTACAATAATTGATTGTAATGATTACTGTTGTGTTTTTGATGATTTTAATTTGTTTATCATGTTGACTGTGACAAACAGTTGCAGCATGCAATTTAATATTCTACTTGTGTTGACTTTAAAATTGTGTTATTGGTGGCAATGTTGATATTTGTGTTAATTCTGTTGTTATCTTTCAGTAATTAATACAGTAGTATTAAGACTGGTGGAGCCTTCAAGCTACCATATCAGGGTAAGAATTATTTAACAAGTTTGTTGCAACAACCAGAAATCATGCAACATTATCGAAACTGAAGGATAACTAAGGTTGAAATTACCCCACAACAAAACATCCGCCCCTAAGGCAGTGTTGACAAGCTTTAATTATTGGGAATTTCATCTTCCTCCAGCAGACTGGGGTGGGGACTATGACCATTCACATACCAAATGCAGAATACTTTTTCATTTGGAGTTATTTTTATTTTTATGCAGTATTTAAGTTTTAAAATATTTACTTGATTTAAAGTATGTTCTTTGTAAGTGGAAATTACAAACAAATTACACACCTTTTCCATTTGGGCAAACATTTTCTTCGAAGCTTCATCTTTCTTTCTTTTTTCAATGGAGTTCTTTTTTATCTAAAATATATAAATTGATTTGACAATACAAAATTGGTGTTTTTTTTTACAAGAGATAAATAAATGTTTGGGGGAAGTTTGAGAAACAGCAAAAGGGATACCTCTCCAAGTCTTCTCTTCACATTAGCTTGATGATTTTTTCCTCTTTCATGGAAGTCAATACTCTGTATTAAAAGATTTCATTTTTATATATACGTAAAACATTAGTAAAACGCACTTTCCAAAACCAGTGTAAAATTAATTGATCGATTAGTGTATAACAATGGATGAGTAGATACCAGTGGAAAAAATATAAGAGGAAAAGGCAGCATGACGTAACAATAAATAAGAAGTATAACTTACAGCTTTATTATCAGCTGTCCAACATTTACAGAAATCACAAAACCTTTTGCCTGTAGACTTCCAATAATCTGCCCTAAATCAGAAAGTAATGCACTTAATAATTATCTAACCAATATTAAAACACGCCAGGCATTGCATAAACGTAGAAATTACAATCAACAACGTCTCGACCTTAGGGTCAACACACTGCTGTGCAGAATATTTGATGACTTTGGAAGCTCTGTGGATCAGGGCAATCAAACCCACCTTAAACACCAAAGATGAGTACAGAAGCAGGGTGTTAACAATACAAGTTTAGTTGTTGTATATAATGTAAACCACTTACTTTTTCTTTTAAATTAATCAAATTTTATTCCCTTGTGTGATTTTAAAATTTGATTATACTCATTACTTGAAATGTTGATAGATTTTACTGTATATGTTTTATAAAAAAATGTTTTTAAAATGTATTTATTTTAGTTATCCTGATGATGGAAGAAAATTCCAAAATATATCGATAAAAAATAAACTCATTGTTGCTGAATCACCTTTCCAATATTAAAACTATGACCGGTCTTGCATAGATGTCAAGGAAATTATGTCCATATGTTTCCATCTAAAGTGTTTTCTTCTTTACAAATCTTACGTTTTTACAAATTTACAAATTCCTTTTATTCCAAAAGCCTGGAAATAATGAAACAGAGTATAATGTTTAATAGAAGGTACAGTCTAAATTTAAGAAAAGAAAAGTATATATAATATACTTTAAATTTCAAAATAAGTTAATCCCATATTGATCATTATTTATTGGATAGTTTTCAAGATCTTTTTTGGTTTTGATTCTACCATCAGGATAGCAATGTATTTATATATATCTTATGTTTTGGTATTTTGGGTCCCGTGTTTTTTAAACGTGCATTCTTAATGAAATGGTAAAAACTAGAATATTTTCACTAGAGTCACATCTTATTTTTATATTGGCATATAGGTATTTAACGTTTTTTTTATTTAAACGGACTTGACATGATACATTGTTCAGGGGTAAGCTATTCTTGTTACAGCCGCTTTTACCTGTGCCTGGTATAGTAATTTTAACAAGTTAATGTTAGATGGAAAACAAATTCAACGTCAACTAAGAACGTGTTCAAAAACAGGCTGGTTTTAGGAAATTTTTATGAACATCCCTTTGAAACATCTTTATGGTGAAAAAATCTGACTGACATCAAATATAAAATATTCCTAGTTAACCTACTTGAATTAAAGCTGTCTGAAACCGATTTCAGGGTTGTAATTAGTAATGAAAAGTCAGTTTGTAAAAATCTGAGGACTGTAGAGAAGAAAAAATGTGTGCAAGTGTGGTCTGGGAGCACTAGGTCACTTGCCATTGATTAATTCCTTGCAAATTGTGACCTCCTAATTCGAAACCTGGATTGGAAATATGCAAAAAATTGTTACAGGCTACATCTTGGTAACCTTACAATTTTGTATACCCCCAAGTGTTTGGCACTTACTTGCTTACGTGCTTGAAGTATTACATTGCAAGATATATAGTAGAAAGGCAATAGAATTGTATTAGTTTGCACTTTTTGGCAGGTATGTGGTTGATACAAATCATTGCAGTCTTGGAAATGTATATCACCTGACGCTCAGGGCATGTGTACATGTGTTCACCACATTTGGTCAGGGTATCTCAACTGTAATCATCACTTAAATAGGAAACTTGTGACCGGCACTCAGGGCATGTAGATTTAGTTGGGTGGGTTTTGGTGTAATAAAGCACCAATGTTTATTTTGGGGGTCTTAGTGATGATGCTTTTTAAAAATCCTACAAAATTAGTTATAAAACCTTAAAGCTTTCCTTATTCTCCCGTCACCTAATGTCACATGATAAACCAATTACAGGTCCAATTTTTGGGGTAGCCATTATGATTTGAGGTAAAACCACACTGTTCACCTGTTCAGAGAATCTTTATTTCTAACTTCAAACCTGACATTTCTTGTAGTTTTTTTTTAACCTTGGTTTAATTTAGATTTTGTCGTTCTTGTTTAATACACTCAAAGTGCCATGTTTTTTCTGCGTGCGCATCATATAACATTACGTAATACTATCCCAAAAAGATGCGTGCACAGAAATGGAGGTAACGAAAACAATAGTGCAGAAAAAAACATGGCTAGCAGAGTGAAAAAAAAAAAGATTGACTAACTGCTGTTTTATAGGAAACACGAAGAGGCATTACTCCTTGGAAAAATGAAAATAGACTAAATATTCGATTCATGAGGGTTTATGTCATCATTCGTTATGGTTCAAATTATAGTTTAAAAGATCACTTTCTCAAAGCATAGATTAGGTGTCTACTTTGCGTAATTTGTTCTGAAAATTATTTTGTAATCAAGCATAAAAGTTAAAATAAAATTGTTCCAGTACAGCATGGTTAAAACATATTGTGAATAAATGTTGAAACCTAAATTTCACCCATGTTTTTATTGTGGATTTTGTCCATTTTGAACGTTTTCCTCCGTGTGTCTGTGATTTGTTTACATTTTTACCTCCAAATGTGCATGAGCATCAGGCATTGCACACATAATCACTTCGGTGGGCCCTTTATTTACTTATATTCTCCTATGTTGTCCTGTTTTTTACGTCTTGTGTGCTTGTACAAAAGTCTATAAACATTTGTCTGTTGGACAGCCAGGGAAATCCTCTTAATTAAGCTGTACAGCTTAATTTAGATGTCAGCTTAATTAGGATGTATGATACAGTCTAATTAGGCGTTTTACAGCTTGGTTAAGATGTACAAAACTTTGTTCTTCTAAAACACACATTTAACTGAGTTTTAGCATCTATCTAACTGAATAAATCCAATATTTACGTACATATAAACATCTCCAATACATTAGTTTTTTCGCAGCACCCCAGCGATCCGCTAAATTTGAAGTTTTAAAAATATCCGCTTAATTAGGAAAGAGGGTGCCGATAAGCCGCAAACGCCCGCATATATAAGGGCGAGTTCGGCGGACGACAGTTGAAAGAACGTGCTTGAAGAGAAAGGAGGTAATAAAGTTTATATATAAGTTATTTATCAAGTAAATCTTATCAAAAACCATAAAAACAATTCTTTTAAGAACCTACTACCATATAGTTAGTTCATTTTAATTTTTATACTTTTTTAAATAATTCTTCGAGAGTCATTTATGGTGAATCTTTTTTTTTCGGACAAATACCTGAATTTTTTTAAAACGCCGAACTCGCCCGCACTTTTTACGGCGTATGCGGCTTATCGGCACCCTCGTAATTAGGATGTATCATGTAACGTGACATCCTAACTAGGATGCAGTACACAGCTTAAATAGACTATCGCTAACAATGAACCATTGTTTATAGCCCATATCTTTTGAACCCAGGGTGCTGAAAATATACCGTTCCTCGTTTATAATATAGTGGTCAAACTGACGATAAAGAGCTGAAGCGGTGATTCTGCTAAAATTTACATTTTTCGAGAATTTAGATGTATGTCACCTAATAAAGCTGTATGATACAGCTTATTTAGGAGATCTCCAAATTAAGCTATACAGCTTAATTAAGAGGATTTCCCTGACTGTTGGAAACTCATTATTTTCTTTGACTGACTTGGGGAAAACCACAGCTACATATTGATGAAGATAGCTAAAAATACATACATGATTAAAATGTTGAGTTTTATTTCCAAGTGCCTTTTAAATTAGATCTTGTTCCAAGTGTAATGAGTAGCACATGAGGTGGTTTATGTTTCAAAGTGTTGTAACTTGTATTTTTTGCTTTCGGTTTCCGCCATCTTTTTAAATACACTTTCTCTGCTGTATCGCCGGCAACCGTGCAATGACTTTATTCTACCGGTTACCGAAGAAATATTGAAAAGATTAAAAAAAATATTGTGCATTCCAGAGAAAAGGGCGGCAGACATAATTTGTCTAATCATTAAGCCTCATACTCGCAACCTGGTTCCTTCCTATATAGATGGCTTTCGTCTCTCACCAGCTTTGCGCTTAACAGGTCTCTGACGAAAAAAAACTATTTTTTTTATGCGCGGAAGCGCAAAAAACTTCCCAAAGTGGAAACCAACCTCGATCATAGGGCCTGTAGCGTTTTTACAAAAACTGCAGGCCCCGGGATCGAGGTTGAATAGAAACGAGACGAAATTTACCGGCCCTAAGTTTTCTTGTCTTTTAATTAGAGATTTCAATTTGCGTGTGAGTCTATCCTCTCAACAATGTTGTTCCTCATCTCTGTCTACTGGGCATCTTGTATCTTTTCAGAAATCGGGGGACAACATCGCTGTCCAATGTCAGAAAAGATACAAGACGTCCTCTGGGGACAAGGGTGTCATTGGGCCTTCCTCCTAGGTTTCTACCTTTGGCCGGCCGTTAAATCACCCTGTTTTAGTTATACATAAGTCTGATTTATTAATAAAAATCTAAAAAAAAAAAAAAATGCGAAAAATGCAAAAAATCTTCCCCTATTATTCCGTCGTCGCACTCTACTGTGTTTCCCCAGCGTAGTATTTCTTCTCCATTACATAAATGATCACGTGACTTATTTAGGGAAGAAGGTCAGTCAAGATGGCGGCCACATCTGAAAACAATCTCGTTGACATTGGAAGAGATCTAACACGAGAACAACGGTCTCTAACGGTCACAGACCTTGACAAGGAAGTTTTAGAATCTGGACATTTTAAAAGCGATCAAATCAAAGAATCCCAACTCTATCGAGAGGTATTTGTTTGCCTTTTTGTACTAGCTATAGCCCAATAACATCAATTTCACAAAGACATTTGTGTAGCTCACATATTGCTAGATTAGCTTTACCCCTATGTTATTGTTTCAGGATTTTGCAAATTTTGTCTGTGATATTTTTGTACACCGAGCTACTAGATGTGTGTAGTTGTGCATGCATTATTATCTCATAGTGTCAGTTTATGACCTTGTTTCCTTTGTGTGCCTTCCATCATGTTGCTATGCAAACAACATTTGCAGCTTGGATGGTGTTTATGTGTTGACATTACGACCATGACGAAATGAGGGGATTATGACCAATATTGATCTTATGCTTTGTTGATGTCGTTACATCTCTGTTTTCACTTTATATTTTGATGTCATTTTTATAAAAATTATCAATAACTGACGAGTGCAAACCCTCATCTGCTGGACCAGCTTTAAAATGTTAGTTCCATGACTGAAACCTTTTTTGTTATTCTGGCTGAAGAAGAAACCAAAGAGAAAACATGGTAGCAGCTTACAGACAGCATGGTGCGAAAGTTTCAACAAGGACACCCCCAACATATTTTTGGCAAAAAGCCTTTTAGTTAGCACAGGCCCAAACCAGAATAGTCTCCACTCTCTGTTTTCTTTAGATTTCTACAATTCAACCTTCATTGAATATTACCTAAATGAATAATTTTTTAAATAGTCTAAAGTACCAATTTTAGTTATCCCCATAGTGTAGAAGCTAATAACTAGATAGAAGGCTAATAACTAGATAGAAGCTTGACTGGGGCTGGTACTACAAATTAAGCCACGATAAAAAGATTCTCTCTTTAGCATAAAATGTGCACATAATTTTTTCCTAGCATATTTAGTTATTTTTGTGCATTTTAGCACATGAAACAATCTTTAATGCAATACTAAACCTTGCAATAATGCAATAGTACACCTTAAAATATACACAAAGTGAAAAAAAAATCATGGCAGAATATAAATGTGGTAACACCCTCCACCATTGTGATGGTTTAGTAACTTATGCAAGTGTTATATCGCATGTGAAGGTTAAGAATAAGATTTTTAAGAGATACTACCAGTCATCGTTCCATTTATGAAACAATTAATATTACAAGTTTTCAAGAAGTTTTTCATAAATTATTTTGCATGTGGAATGTGTAGAAATTAAAATCATGTTTAACAGTAATTTCCACCTGCGATATATCACTTGTCTAATTTTCCATGGTAGTTGCACATGTTCGTAAACAAGTTCCAAACCTCTGAAATGTTCAGAATCAAATTTCTGATTGATTGGTTGATAATTAGTTTACGTGTATATACTGATTTTAATCACAAAAATTATATATAATATATACCTCTGAAATGGCCAGAATCGAAGTTCTAATTGATTTAAAGTATATAATATGAATAAAAAAATGTGATGATAAGAAGGTTAGTAAATTTAAGTTGTTGAGAAAGATATTTCTTATATGCCCTGTGTCGTTGAGCACCTGAAAATGAAATGTTTATTGTATTAATTTTTGATTTAATAATACTTCGTATCATTTTTATGCCAACACTCTGTTTCTTCATTCCTTGCTTATATCTCATGGTTAAAGCTTATATATATATATACACACACATTTCTCACAACATGATGATTAGGCATTCTCAGGCACTCTTCTTCATGAATAGTGTTATAATATGTCTATGGGCATAATTTTAACACACCATCATGGCCTGATTGGTGTCATAGTCTGAGGGTTGTGTACACTTTTCCTTTGAACACGAGCTCATTAAATCTTTTTCATCAAGCTTTCTTCATTCAGTTAATTGTGGTGCAATAGAAATTTTGATTATATTGTTCTTAATTCAGGAAGCAGTTTTTTGAAATATATGTCCTCCCACAATGTTATCATTGGGCTAAATACTGAGCATGCTTCTTTGTGGTTGATTTTAAAAAAGGCTTCTGTTGGATTACAGCTGGCATTATCAGAGCTTTTAGCAATATGTTCATTAAATTGACACTCCTAATTCTAGCCTTTTTGCACTTTCGCAAACAAACTTCTTACCAGAGGCACCAAAAGGAAGAAAGCAAATTTCTCATTTACAGTGGTATATACCAAAAGGAAGAAAGCAAATGTTTGTTTTAACTGCTTCTTCATAAATGGGATTAATGATCATTCTGAAAAATGCTTTTAAGTGTTTGCCCAATTTTTTTCTGTTGTTCTATTGAGTGTGCAATTGGTTCGTTGGTCTGCTTATTGATGTATATCTGTTGCGAATTGATTGTTAAGTGTTTCATTAATTTGGCAGTTACATTACAATTATTTGACAATGCAGTGGTTTCAAACCGCTTTTCCCCCTTCTTAATATTTTTCTTTGAATCAACAGCAGAAAAACTTTGTTGGTGACTTTTTAATCCTGCAATACATAAGATTCTTCTGTTTAGCAACACTTTGTATGGCACATTACATATGGTATATTCCCCATGACATACTCCATATAGAGCACTATGGTGCACTCCATATAGCATACTCTGCATGATATAATTCATATTATCCATGCTGTAAAACAGAGTATCCCTATCACACACTCTATTTGCTATAATCCCTTTACTGCATTTAAAATGTTGATTTATTTCGAATAAAAATACTACTATCTTATTCCATATAGCAGCAATATACTAGAAAAATGCAATTACCTGACTAGTTTTTCACTTATGCCTTATTTTTATTTCATTTCAGAATAGTGTTTTAATAGTCATTTATATTGCAGTATTGTGCTTTAAATACATTCACTGGAAGATTTTGTCTAGCTAACTAAACTTTTTGTAGCTATACAAAGTATTACTCAGTATAGAAAACACATTCTGTATACTTCACAGTGGGGTCCAAACTGTTTCCAAGTTATTGGAAATTTGATTCTGACCGTTTCAGAGATGAAAATTTTTGCAATAAGTATGCATAGAGAAATGGTCTGTGATGTCAGCAACAGTGGCGTCACGTTTTTTATGAATATTGTTATCAACCAATCAGAAATTTGATTCTGACATATTAAGAGGCATATAACATGGTTTTGAAAATTAGTTACAGCCAAAAATTAATAATTATCTTCACAAATAAAAATAAAAGGTACTGTACAGTCTGAATGTAATCTACCGCAAACACGCTAATATCACACCTTTGCGTGGAGGACAACAGTCGTTGTCTTTTGTTATAATTAAATCCCTTCAGCGTTTTGCGAGTTTATATTTGCGTGTTAAAAAACAATGCGCTCGCGAAAAAGTATTGGAGCAATTATATTTCTTCTAATAGCAAGATGCATTGTGTAAATGTATTAATAAGCTATTCCCTTAAGTATTAGCGTAAAGTAATTAAGTAATGAAAACTTTTCGCGAAGTTTTATAATACATTGCGCGAGAATGTATTGTTGATTTAATTACTTAAAAAGATTCCAGCGCGTTTAATCTAAGAAACATACAAGAAGCATTGTTCACGCTTTTCGTTTTTAAACTTTTAAAATGCGATCTAAAAAACATATCTATCACTGCTATTCATTTTTAAACTTTTAAAAAGGGATCTAAAAAAACATTTCTATCGCCGCTTTTCAATTTTAAACTTTTAAAATGTGATCTAAAAAACATTTCTATCACCGCTATTCGTTTTTTAGCTTTTAGAATGCGATCTAAAAAAATGCTTATTTACCGCAATTAAAATTTTCAAAAGAGTTCGCGCAAAATAGATTGCTAAAATTGATCTTGCAACCTATTGTGATTAAACAATCGATCGCGTGGGGTCCTTGTTTATCAGCGAGGCAATTATTTTCTTAAAAAAACAAAAGCTATCACAATGTTATTGTTCTCTGTAACTATTCATGCGAGTTTCGTGTCCGCGGTAGATTACATTCAGACTGTACTGTACAACATGCTTATTGTAACCACCTTCTTAAATATGACCCTTAAAAATATTTAAAGGAACAAAATTTTAAATGTAGACACACGGTGGCGTATCCAGATGTTAATTTGGGCACACTGCGAGCGCGAACCGCAAGAGTTGGGAGTCTGAATCAGCTCGGGGTCTGGGGGCAGAGCCCTGTTGGGGGACTGGGGATGAAACCCTGGAAAATTTGACAATTTTTTGACTAAAATCACATTCTTTAGACCGAATTATACCGTGTATTACTGACATTAAGATTCTAAACAATGTCACTAATTTACATGCTTAACATCGGATGTATACTACAAGGTTTATATAACAGACACGTAGTTAGATTCAGTATCGATGCTGCTAACACTCCAAGCTCTGCTGTATTTTGTTGGATTACGATCGAACTGGCGGCCCCATTTGGTAGTTTGCCACAGGAAGCCTTAAACCCCGAGGAGCCAGCGTAATGCAGACAAACTACAGTATTCCCTTGTCTCTTATCTATAAAATATATTGCAATAATTTTAAGTTTATTTTCTTTATTTTCTTTTTTTATGTCCTAAGGAGAGTGATTCCTACAGCTCACAGGCTAATTCAGGCTCACAGGCTAATTCAGCTTTGAAGAATTCATGCAATATACGCCTCAGGTGGCCTCTATTTTCCCACATGGGTAGACAATGACTGATTGCTGTTACTGCGTGTTTTCAAGTATTTGAGCTTAAAGTTGTAAGTGAAATACAATGATTTTAATCATCTGATACAAGGTATTGATGTGAAATGATTTTTGATGACATCAGCAATGCCTGTCGATATACAAAAATTTTGGTTTTAGAAATTTGTTTACCTATTGCCTGTATCATGTAAAGGTTGAAGCACTGATCAAGAAAATAGGATCATGTACTTGTGATGAATAGTTGCAGAGATATTAAGGTTTTTGATGACATCAGCAATCTGAAATGGATTTCCATCTGCTTCCAAGTTATTTGACCCTAAACTTTAAAGTGGGATGCAATGGCTTCCCTAATTTTTTGTTCAAACCTTCCTATTTTTTTTTTGTAATTCGTATTTCAAAAAGTTACATAGGGATAAACCAGGTTTGAATAGAAATATTGCATCTATTCCATTATTCCTATTTGTTGATTAATATATCGTACTATAATTGTATCGTACGATCGTAATGTATTTAAAATAATCTTTTATCAAATAGTGTTTGTATCATGACTTGATAATGGTCGTATATGGCTGAAACGTCGTCAAATATATTTAATTGATGAAACTGGTGATGTTTTTTTACACTTAATTATATGTACACACCAATATCTACAACATTAATTATTACTACTACACTGACCATCGATTTGCACTAAATTGTGTTGCTTCATTTTTTCCTACAGTTCCCAGACAGTTTAACAAAATCTGTGCTTTTTGTTGTCTTCTTTAATAGATTATTACAAGACAATATCTCAAACCAGCAACCTATGCTGGAAAACACACTCTTTGTCCAATATAACTTTTACACCCTTCACTACCAAAGGGATAATCTATAAGTACATGACAACAACCGGACTCATATCATCATGCGAACCGCTATGTTTCAGCCCACAAAATTTTGGATACAAAAGAGTATAAATATTTCACAAATGTATTTTATGATTTACTTAAAACAGTCATTTTTTTTTTATTTTCACTTGTGCACTAATTACATAGTGCCATGTTTGTTATTAATAGTTCATCATCATTCTCGGCTTAACGTCCGTTTTCCATGCTAGCATGGGTTGGACGGGGTATATTAATGACCCTCTTCCAATCTGATCTAGACTGTGTTAGATCTAAACTCAACTTCCTCTCTATCAAGTCTGTCCTTATAACCTCCTGCCAAGTCTTTCTCGGTCTGCCTCTGGGCTTTGCCCCAGGAACTATGAAGTCTCTACACTTTCTTACCCAATTATCCTCCTCCATTCTTTCCAAGTGCCCCAGCCAATTCAATCTTCTTATCTGGATAACATCTTTAATTCTACAGAGACTTAGCCTGCTTCTTAGCTCATCTGAACTCTTTCTGTCTCTCAGACTGGCATTACACATCCACCTAACCATTCTCATATCATTCCTTTCTAAACGGTCAAGATCTTCCTGCTTCACTGCCCATGTCTCACTACCGTACAACATAACACTTCTTACACAGGCCTCATACAACCTACCTTTTACCTCAATTGACAGGACTCTGCTAGTCAATAAAGGAAGTAACTCTCTAAACTTTTTCCAAGCAGAACCTATCCTGCAAGTAACACTTCTTCCAACACCCCCTTCACTGCCCAACATATCACCTAAGTAACAGAAGTTCTTAACTATCTCTAACAAGCCACTGTTGTACATCATTAAAGCTGGAAATACTTCATTCTCTATAATCTCACCTTTGCAACGCTTGCATACAAACTGTATGCCAGCTCTTAACCTTCCACTAATACTACTGCACTTCTTATGTACCCAATGCTTGCAAGTCTGACAAAAAATTGAGTTACTACCAACCTCTTTCCTGCAAACTCCACAAGGCCACTTTCCAACTACAAGGTCACACTTGGCTGCAATGCTACTTATCATGACTTTAGACTTTGCTGTGTTTACCTTCAGCCCTTTCTCTTCTAGTCCTTTCTTCCACTCCTCAAACTTTTCAACTAATTCTTCCATCGACTCTGCTATGAGAACCAAATCATCTGCATACAATAACTCCCATGGGCAACCTGTTCTGAACTCCATCGACAGCGCTTCTAAGACTAGAATAAACAACAAAGGACTAAGTACAGAACCCTGATGTACACCAACATTTACACTAAATTCATCACTAAGTGAATCGTTAATCCTGACACGACTTCTAGCATTGCTGTACATAGACTGAACCATCGTAACTAGCCACTCATCCACACCTAATTTTCTCATAGCCCACCAAATAACTTTACATGGCACTCTATCAAAAGCTTTCTCTAAATCTACAAAGGCAAAATAGAGATTCTTTCTCTTTCCTAAATACTTTTCCTGAAGCTGTCTGAGTAAAAATATTGCATCTGTAGTGCCACGCCCTGGAACAAAACCAAATTGCATCTTATCTATATCAATTCTTTCTCTAAGTAACTTATCAATCACTCTTTCAATAACTTTCATTACTTGATCAACCAACTTCAAACCTCTATAGTTACCCCTTTCTAATGCATCACCCTTGCCCTTGAAACAATTCACTATTACACTCGACTGCCACTCACTCGGAATAGCACCATCCTTTAAAATCTGGTTAGCAAGACTTGTAATAAGCTCAACTCCAATATATCCAGATGCTTTTACCATCTCTGCAACAATACCTGATACTCCTGCAGCCTTGCCAATCTTCATTTTCCTAATAGCCTCCACTACCCATTCTGTCTTGATCTGCATGGCTGGCCCTTCTACGACATCATCATCAGACAAATTATCCTCGTCCCAATCAAACAACCTCTGATAATGATTCTTCCAAGCTACCCTTTTCTCCTCCTCTGTGCTAGCCAAAACACCTTCATCATTACGTATACACTTCTCACCTACAATATCTTGATTAGTCTTCTTCATTTGCTTTGCTATCTTGAATACCTCATTGCGCTGGTCTTCCCTTCTTAACACATCTGCAAATCTGTTTCTCTCTGCTTCTGATTTTGCCTTATACACTGCTGTACGAGCCCGACGCTTAGCTTCTAAGTAAATATTTTTACTACCACCTGACTTCCACTCTTTCCAAAGTTTCCTCTTTTCCCTTATACACTGGTCAACCTCATTATTCCACCACCAGATCTGTCTATGTCTAGCTGGTCCTTTCGTCCACCCACAGGTATCATCAGAAGCTTCTAGAAGGCAATTCTTCAGAGTAGTCCAAGTACTTTCAACATTGTCACTATCACATTGACTATTGTAGGCTAACTGCTGAACTTTTGCACTAAATTGTCTTGCTACAATCTCTTCCTTCAGCTTCCAGACTTTTCGACGGGCCTGTACTTTCTCTTGGCTTCTCTGACACTCTTCAAGATAATATCACAAACCAGCAACCTATGCTGGGAAACACACTCTTCCCCCGATATAACTTTCACGTCCTTCACCACTTTCTTGTCTGACTTTCTAACCAAAAAGTAATCTATCTGTGTCTTACAACCACCTGACTCATATGTTATCAGCCTACTCTGTCTCTTACTGAATGATGTGTTGCAAACCACCATGTCCGTTGCCATTCCAAACTCAAGCAATCTCTCCCCTTCCTTATTTCTGCTCCCAAATCCATAGCCTCCATTATTGAGATAATTTTACTTGACTGATGTCAATAGGGTGATACGGGTCATACCAACCCTGTTTACAGCCAGGGACTGTAGCTAGAAGTTGGAGTTCCTTACAACCTTTAAACTCAAGAGATTTTTCCTAAATTTTTTAAATTTAGGGAAGTGAAATACCTACCTCACTTTCAATCAAAGTTGTAAAAAATGCTTAAGGACTGGTTTAATTGGAAAATATAGATGTTGGAAGCAATTTCAAAAAATTTCCATCTTTACAAGATTCAGTTCCCCAAGTTCCATTTTTAGGGGTAAAAATGACTGGGCAAATTATTATTAGCTATGTTGAAACTGTTAACGAAAACAGCAGTGTTGAAGAAGTGAATTGGCAATAGCAATTAGTGAACTGCGATATCTCCATATTGAAAAACATCTTGTAAGCTTAGCTGATTTAGATGAAGGTGATTATTCTTGTAATGTACAACACATCATTATTGATGGCAATGAAGAAATTGAAGTAGTAATAAAAAAGAACTGGAAAGCAGCTAATTCTATGCATTGGTGACTAAATCTTTTTCCTGGCTATTTATTTTTCTGAATAATCCAAACGAAACCCTGTTCTTTTCCCTTGATAACAAGCATGGAAAAATATATTTTTTTCTATCAAATTGAGTTCACACTGGGAAATGCGTAAAGCATCTAGTGTATACAAAATAGGATGCTAGTGTTCTTATGTTATTGTTTAAAGATTACCTCCCAAACAAAAACGAGTTGAGCTTAAAGATAAAAAGACTTAAGAAAGAACTTTTATTTTACCTGAAAAGTTGCTGTTGATTAGATATAAATTAATAAATAAAAAAATGTATAAAATAAAATCAAAACTTTAAAAGGAACTATAGATCATTCGGAAACAGCAATTAAAGGCTATATTTTTCATGTCATATGATACAACACAATGACATACCAAGCCGTACTTAGAGATGTGATTCTTTTGAAATGTGAATAACAGTTTACATTACAACCTAGGATTACCAAAATGTATTATGAAAGATACTGTGAGAAGGAGTTGGTTGGGGATCACTCCAAAACCTTTTAATCATAAACTTTTACAATAAAATCGTTCCTAATAAAGTAACAAATAATATTAAAAAAACCATGCAGCCCCATTTTATCCTACATGTTTGAAGATGAACTACCTAGGAACAAAACAAGGCACAAAATTAACACGAATGTTCACAATTCACCTTAAATGCCCCTTATTAAAGTTTTAGTTAATATACAGGAAATTTTTCAAAAGGTAATTTAAAAGTTGTAACAATAAAAAAATTTTTTCTAGCAATCGCAATACAAAGTTCTTACACATGCATGCTTCTTTCTCCTTGTTTGATTGATGCAAGAAAAATTTGGAATTGTTTTTCCACAATTCACTCCCCTATTGTGATTACGGCCAATATTGTTTTGAAGGAAACAACAGAAACTGGTTGTAAGTGAACAAATTCTCAAATTAAAGATGAACATATTTCCTAAACTACCTTATTTTATGCTTTTTGTAAATCAGTTAATTTTGTGATCGTTAAGTTTGTGCCTTCTTAATTTCCTATCTACAGACCTATTGCCTACATCTTACAGTCTTTCTAATTTATATATGTCAGCACTCGATAATTTCCCACGTGAATGCCAATGTATTAATAAAGCAACCATGTGAATAAGATATCACGTTGGTAAAAATTGCTGATATAAAAATTTTGATTAGAAAGACTGTGTTAGGATACACTGTTGTGTTTGGGACAGCTCTGGTGGCAAGAGAAGGTTAATTAAAAATAATTCTTTACTAGTGATGCTAAAGATATACTTTAAAATGAGTTTTTTGAATAAGCAAATTGCAGTGTCTGCATCAACAACGTTTGTTGTACAAATTTCAAGATTAACACATAAATACAACATAAACACCACTGTCAAAAATGTAATGCTTGGCTCATAAGATCTGCGATATGTGAGATCAACAGAGGGCTTTCTGTGCATGGTAGCTTTGTAGTGTTGTGAGTGTTGTAAGTTTCAACCTTTGCTGATTCATGGCAGAGACCCGCATGACTTGTGTAGCTAAAACACAATAGTATATACTTTGCAGGACCTCGTTGAAAACAGTAGCAATAGGAATTAACAAGGTATCATCATCATCATCATTCTTGGCTTAACGTCCATTTTCCATGCTAGCATGGGTTGGACGGGGTATATTAATGACCCTCTTCCATCTGATCTAGACTGTGTTAGATTTAAACTCAACTTCCTCTGTATCAAGTCTGTCCTTGTAACCTCCTGCCAAGTCTTTCTCGGTCTGCCTCTGGGCTTTGCCCCAGGAACTATCCAGTCTCTACACTTTTTTACCCAACTATCCCCCTCCATTCTTTCCAAATGCCCCAACCAATTCAATCTTCTTATCTGGATAACATCTTTAATTCTACGAATACTTAGCCTGCTTCTTAGCTCATCTGAACTCTTTGTCTCTCAGACTGGCGTTACACATCCACCTAACCATTCTCATATCATTCCTTTCTAAACGGTCAAGATCTTCCTGCTTCACTCCCCATGTTTCACTACCGTACAACATAACACTTCTTACACAGGCCTCATAAAACCTACCTTTTAATACAATTGACAAGACTCTGTTAAGCAACAAAGGAAGTAACTCTCTGAACTTCTTCCAAGCAGAACCTATCCTGCAAGTAACACTTCTTCCAACACCCTCTTCACTGCCCAACATATCACCTAAGTAACAGAAGTTCTCTAACGAGCCACTGTTATACATCATTGAAGTTGGAAATTCTTCATTCTCTATAATCTCACCTTTGCAACGCTTGCATACAAACAAAATGCCAGCTCTTAACCTTCCACCAATACTACTGCACTTCTTATGTACCCAATGCTTGCAAGTCTGACAAAAAATTGAGTTACTACCAACCCCTTTCCTGCAAACTCCACAAAGCCACTTTCCAACTACAAGGTCACACTTGGCTGCAATGCTACTAATCATGGCTTTAGACTTTGCTGTATTCACCCTTAGCCCTTTCTCTTCTAGCCCTTTCTTCCACTTCTCAAACTTTTCAACTAATTCTTCCATCGACTTTGCTATGAGAATCAAATCATCTGCATACAATAACTCCCATGGACAACCTGTTCTGAACTGCTTCGACAGCGCTTCTAAGACTAGAACAAACAACAAAGGACTAAGTACAGAACCCTGATGTACACCAGCATTTACACTAAATTCATCACTAAGGGAATCGTTAATCCTGACACGACTTCTAGCATTGGTGTACATAGACTTTATTATCGTAATTAGCCACTCATCCACACCTAATTTTTTCATAGCCCACCAAATAAATTTTCGTGGCACTCTATCAAAAGCTTTCTCTAAATCTACAAAGGCAAAATAGAGATTCTTTCTCCTTCCTAAATACTTTTCCCGAAGCTGTCTGACTAAAACTATTGCATCTGTAGTGCCACGCCCTGGAACAAAACCAAATTGCATCTTATCTATATCAATTCTTTCTCTAAGTAACTTGTCAATCATTCTTTTAATAACTTTCATTACCAACTTCAAACCTCTATATCACCCTTGCCCTTGAAACAATTCACTATTACAGTCGACTGCCACTCACTCGGAATAGTACCATCCTTTATAATCTGATTAGCAAGACTTGTAATAAGCTCAACTGCAATATATCCAGATGGTTTTACCATCTCTGCAACAATACCTGATACTCCTGCAGCCTTGCCAATCTTCGATTTCCAAATAGCCTCCACTACCCATTCTGTCTTGATCTGCATAGCTGGCCCTTCTACAACATCATCATCAGACAAATTATCCTCATCCCAATCAAACTCAGTGTTAAGCAACCTCTGATAATAATTCTTCCAAGCTACCCTTTCCTCCTCCTCTGTGCTAGCCAAAACACCTTCATCATTACGTATACACTTCTCACGTACAACATCTTGATTAGTCTTCTTCATCTACTTTGCTATCTTGAATACCTCATTGCGCTGGTCTTCCCTTCCTAACACATCTGCAAATCTGTTTCTCTCTGCTTCTGATTTTGCCTTATACACTGCTGTACGAGCATGACGCTTAGCTTCTAAGTAAATATTTTTACTACCACCTTGCTTCCACTCTTTCCAAAGTTTCCTCTTTTCCTTTATACACTGGTCAACCTCATTATTCCACCACCAGGTCTGTCTATGTCTAGCTGGTCCTTTCGTCTACCCACAGCTATCATCAGAAGCTTCTAGAAGACAATTCTTCGAAGTAGTCCAAGTACTTTCAACATTGTCACTATCACACTGACCATTGTGGGCTAACTGCTGAACTTTTGCACTAAATTGTCTTGTTATAATCTCTTCCTTCAGCTTCCAGACTTTACGACGGGGCCTGTACTTTCCCTTAGCTTCTTCAAGATAATATCACAAACCAGCAACCTATGCTGGGAAACACACTCTTCCCCCGATATACATTTCACGTCCTTCACCACTTTCTTGTCTGACTTTCTAATCAGGAATTAATCTATCTGTGTCTTACAGCCACCTGACTCATATTTTATCAGCCTACTCTGTCTCTTACTGAATGATGTGTTGCAAACCAACATGTCTGTTGCCATTCCAAACTCAAGCAATCTCTCCCCTTCCTTATTTCTTCTCCCTAATCCATAGCCTCCATATAACCTTCAGATGACTTCCCAACATGACCATTAAAGTCGCTGCCCACCATGACAAGTTCAGTGTCTCCAAACTTTGATGTGACTGCTATTAACTCATCATAAAACTTATCTTTATCTTCCTCACTGAGTCCACACTGTGGAGCATAAACTGCCAGAAAAGTGACAATCCTATTACCTATTAAAAACTTTATCACTATAATACGACTATTAACACGCATAACATCTATTACTTTTTCTACCCACTTCTCTGCAACGAATATGCCAACTCCTCCATATCCATCACTATTACCAATCCAAAAAAGCTTATACCTTGCCCTCCTACCTTCCACAAATCGCACTGAAGCTCCTCTCCACCTGACTTCCTGAACACAACACATATCAACAGATCCTGGGTAAATAGTTGTAACAATCAAATAAATAACAAAAAAACAAACAAACTCACGAACCATTAAAAGTAAAATAAGTATATAAATAAAATTATCTGGTATGGTAAGTTTAAACAAGGCCTGCAAATTTTTAAAAGAAAGAGAAAAAGACTATCCAAGCAATGGATGTTGCTACAGGTATTCTTCACTATTGTAAACTTTTGTGGGATTGATGTCACACAAACGCATCAAAATCTCTATATTTAAGAACCGTATTTCAAATCATAACGTTTTTTAACTATACAAGAAATAAGTGAATCAGTGTCCAATGTTTTTTCTGCAGTTTCAACTAAGAAAGTAAAGTGAAAAATGTTAGGGTTAATTACATTTACAAATTCCTGTTGTTTTTCTTGTCAAACAAGTGATTGACTAATAATTGTTCAGAACATTGTATTTTTAGGTCCAAAATGTTCAACAAGTTATTAGGTTAACAGAAGACGAATTAAAGAATTTAAAAGAGCTTCACAAAAGGACAGGATTCTCCCATCCACCATCTATATATTTTGAGGTGAGATACAGCTTTCTACGTTAACAATAAATTGAAAACTGAATATTAGATAGATTTAATATTTAAATAATCAGAAAAAGTTTTTTTTTTCTGTCTTTAAAGAAACTTGTAGATTTTTTTATTTTTCCACAGCCTTAGGCCACTGATCATTTTTTGAAGAGATGGATGTTTTCATACAGTGTTAAAATAATTGCCTCTTTTTCGGTTCATCAATAGTTTATTCAACTTTTTTTTTATCAAACTTAGTAAATAAAGCCTGAAAGTTATTAAATTGTAATTTAGATAAAATCAAGCCTTATCTTTCTGCCTGTATTAAAGCACAGGTGTTTTTTTTTCTTTTTGTGTGCTTTTGCATACACAAAATGTGCTTTGTGATATTTCATTGTTTCTATATAAGTCTTTTAAATACTTACTAATGGGTTTCCTGATTTTTCAAAATTTATGAAAAAAATTCTCTTTTTTTTTCTTGATTGATTTTTTTTATTTTAGGCCAAAATGTTTAATGACAGATTAAAATTAATGAAAATAAATAAATCAATCAAGGAATAAATAAATAAATACTATAGCTCAAATTTATATTACTATAGCATACAACCTACATTGTATCATTTAAATCGACATAGGATGGCTACTGCCAACCTTTTCCTGTGATTTTGTTCTTTTGGACGCTGGTTATTCTAATTTCGTTTTTACCATGCAGAAAAGCAAATGGTTACAAGAAGTTTTTTTTACAGTAAATCTTGTTTACTTCCATACATTAAAGAATGGAATAATCAGTAAAACTTTGAAGTTAGTTCTCTATTTTTTACAATTGTGAATAAATTCTTTATTGATTTTCTTTGTTGTTTGATAAAAAGAAAAAAATAGAAATTTTTCTGATATTCATCATAAGTATTCTTTTATTTTCACTTTACATAATATATTTTCTTTTTTAATGCTACAAATCTATGGAGCAGTTTTTACTTAACAGAAAGTTTACTTGGTAAATACACCATCGCATTTTGCTTATATCTATGTGTTTAAGTGAAAACTGCTGGTTGCTATAGTGACTAGAAATTTATTGGGTTTGGAATTATGCATATTTGCTTTATTTAGCTAAGACTTAAATTGTAATGTGTATATTCTACTTTGGAAAAGCTCTTCTTGATGTACTTTTGTTGATTGTGGTTGTAGTAAAGCAATAGTTTTCTGCATCTTATCAAAATAATGCGAATGCAAGAACGTTTCTTTTTTTCTTCTTTTGCAAAATAAAAACAAATTCGATCTGACTCATTCTGCAGAAAAAGGTTGTATGCACAAGTTATTGACTCAGCTTTCCATTTCTATTATTATAACAAATTTCTTATCTGTTTTCTTTTTTCATACAAATCAAAAACAACACATGTGTAAACATTGAAAATATATTTTCAAAAAGGTTTTTAAAACTCCTAAGCAACACTCTTTCACTACTTGGAACAACCTCTGTGCAGTGTTATCGCTAACGCAGATGTATGTTTTAAAGAAATTCTTGTCTGCATAATTTGATGGAATTCATGCAGCATTGTTATGCTTTTCAAGTTGTTATGATGCTCAAAATGAGATAGATTTTACCTTTCTGTATGCTGTTTTTAGTTGAGATATACAAACATAATGATCAGTGGTGGAAGTATTAGACATGAGCTAAATACCTTCATAGCCAAAGGTTTACTCACTCATTTGTTAATGTGAAAAAATATGATTGAAACCTTTTTCTTTAAACTTTCCTCCCAACAACAGGAAGTCGAAGATTTAACGGTGAAATTGGATGCGCTGCGCAATAAAGAGAAAACACTGTTGCACAAAAAACCAGTGCAAAATGGTAATATTCACAATGATTCTTCAGACGATAGTGCACCCTCATCTCCCTCACCTCTTCGCTCTGGAGCAACATCGACGTCGTCATATGGAGATGTGATCCCGTCATCACCGCTTCGTGCTCATTTCAGAGCTTACCTACCAAACAACCAACGTACAATGGTTAGTGTTAATCTTTTTCTCTGTACTGTATTGGTGTAAAATTGATTTGGAAAAGACTGTTAAAATAGAAGAAACATCTTCAAACAAATACATATAAAGTTAACTTTTTGTTGTAAATATTTTGCAAGTGTTTTTTTTTATACTTTGCTATCTGCAAAACATTGCATTAATTTACCCGTGTTTTATTTTGTTCCAATTTTATTGTTAAAATCAAAGCCACATCTAAAACTTGTACTATGCAATGCAGTGTTTAAGACGGAGTATATGACGTTATACATGTTGTATGTTTGTTGTTTTTATGGATTCTTTTTTTGCACACTTTATTTTACAGATAAAATATAAACATGGGCAAACAGTCCGCGATGCATTGTACAAGGCAATGACCTTACGAGCTTTAACAGCTGATTCATATGTCGTTTATCTTAAATCCACACGGTAAGATTATTTCTATAGTTGAAGTAAAGATTAATCGTTTTCTACTGCTTTTCCTCAAAATTTGTAGAGATTCAGTTTAGTGAAGATTCGATGGTATTCTTTTATGATACATTAATACGTTTTTCGAATAAACTCTGGTATGTTGCAGTCCTCAAAAGCTTCTAATGAGATGTACAATTTCAGTAATCAAAGTTTCTTTACGCTTTTATTTAGGAAATGGAAAACAATTTCTATTTTATTTTAAAAAATAACAACTACAAGCAAGATGTATTTTTTTACCATCTTCGTAGAGTTTGTTGCAAACTAGTTTCTAAGAAACAAATATATTGTTAAGCCAGCAACTAACAATCAGATTAAGCATAATCAAAATACTTCACAAAGATTGTAGAACAATATTTTTAGAGCTGCGTTGAAGCACAGTATTTCACCTGCTCCAAAATTGCAAAAGATTTTTCATTTATTTTTTGCGTGATAGGGAGAGAGTTGACTGGGACGCTGATGTGGCATCATTAGACGGTGCCGAGGTATGCTTCTTTTATATAACTTTGCTATTTCTTGTGAGGAGACACAAAAGTAGGAGACTGACTATGAATAAACAATGTCTGGAACATCTTATTAATGCTAAACGAATTTCTTTGTACATCTGTTTTCTCTTTCTCCTCGCGTCTTGTGTGGTACTATGGTTTGTTTTCAGTTTGGCCAGACGATTAATTATTTTGTATTGAAATATCCATGTCTGATTTCTTCTCCAGTGTAAACACACATGTTCTTATTGATTTTTTATATGACAGCGAGCAACGCTTTTCTAAAAGTGCTTTTACATTCACTTTAAGGTTCGCTACCCTTTGGCTTTAGGTGGTGCATCTTCTGTTATCACAGTTCAATTATTTCTAAACCTTCAGTTCTGGTATGAATACGAACTTTGGTAGAGAAGGGCTTATGTTAAAAGGTCTAAAATTAAAGTGAAAATTTTTTTTTCATGAAATCTTTTTTCTTTTTTATCAATTACATATAAGCTGATAACGAATGGTGCGAATGGCTTAGAGTGATATTTATTTCGAAGTCGAATACGCTTAATATATTATTTACTTTAAATATCATATATGTTAGCATTTGTTCACATCGAGACACGGTTACCATGCTTCCTCAAAACTTCTCAATTTTAATCCTCCGCCCTTCTCTAAATGCAACATCATTTGAAGCTTGAACATACGTAAATTCGATTATTCAAATGTGCTACTTTAAGAACTGCATATTTTAGTGGTGGTGAAGTATACATGTTCAGTTTTAAATTGCATTTCTTATTCTTTATGGAAAACAGTTTAGATTTTTTCTTTCCTCAAGAACGCAAACCTTGTGAAGTGACCTCAAAAAACAGTTGAACACCTCAATTCTCCTCAGCTTTGACAAAAAGTAGAAACCTGGTAGATCTTTTAAAGTTTTTGTGTTATGCAAAAATCTTATTTTGGAAGGGCACCATTTGTTTAGCATGAATTTCTTGAAAATTGTCAAACTGTTTTTACGGTAGATTATCGCTGTCCTACTTTCATGTAGATAGGATTTCTTTTAAAGTTAAATTGCATAACATCTTTTAGGTTTCAGTTGAATTATTCGATGACAATTACAATTCACAAACGCAGAGCTTGTCACATAATTTTGTAAGTATTATTTCGCTGTGAGAGTGTGCATGAATTATATTCACTCAATTTTATATTTCTGTGCGATCTTCTCCTAATTTCCTTTTAGGTTCGGAAAACATTTTTTACGCTGGCATTCTGCGATGCATGTCGAAAGCTGTTATTTCAAGGATTTAGGTGAGATATTTTTCCTAAAAAATTGAAGCTATTCAATCCAGCAGTTTCCCTATACTTACACGAGTTGATATATATTTCATGTTTTTTTTAGATGTACAACTTGCGGGTACAGATTTCATCAAAAATGTGGAGCTCCATCGTTGTGTCAGCAAGCCGAACATCTTAATATCTACAAAAGGTTCGCTCAACTTGTTTATTGATGTCAACTTTGTGTCTTGTTTTGTTTGCAACTACTCAACCACTTAATTAAGTAAAGGTGCAAAACAAGAGAGAGTATTGTTTGTACTACAAGTTGCTTATTTGCACTTCCTCCTTTATGATGGCCCTCAACAAAACTATTTCTAGCGTAGAAAATATTTTTTCCAATTCGAATTTGAGAGAAGGCGGGACTGCTTCTCTACAGTAATTTTGTAAACGATTTTTATTTTTTGCTTAGAATGTTAGCGTCAAACCCGCCAGCTGCAACGTTACCCAATATGCCAACAACACCTCGACCTCTAGGACCGAGAGAAAGATCTATATCAGCTCCTAACGTAAATATGATAGGTCAGCCAGGTGGTCCTGAAAGTATTATTGTTGAAGTAAGCTGATTTTTTAACGGTAGTTGATACAGCTTTTGGACAAGTGAATTGTGTCTAATAGTAATGGCTACCGTGTTCTTTGTTTATAGGTAGTTCTTGAAAAGAATTATCAGCATTCACGAACGCGTCATGAACCTGCTACGATATCAGGTATGTAAGAGCATGTAAACACTAATCAATACATAGTGGTGACATGTTTACGTTCTGATGTACTCAGTTACAATTAAACTGTTTAAGAAACTCAATACGGTGACAACCTTTACATAGCGGATTGCATGAAAAGAATTTTTGTTATATCAATTAAGAAACTATTTCACAGGAGTGAAAGTTTCTTAAGCTGAACTCTAGTTAGCTACTCAAACCGACATGCATATAGTTTTAGCACGGTTTGTACAATCCCTTGGATAACGTACCCGCAAATAATGTACCTTTAATTTCTATTTAAACACAGGTGGTCTCATACGACAGCTTTCTGGTCAGAGTAGTCAACGTGGCCACCTTTCTGACATCTTTACACCCGATCGAGATCAGGGAAACGTTTTCAACTTTTCGGCAGCAAACTCGGTACCTCTATCCAACGTTCCTACATCGCAACCGCACCAACCAATTTCCGGCATACCTGGATCATTACTTCACCCAGCTAAAGTAAGGCACCGATCAAAATCACATTCAGATAACGACAATGTCAAAAAGGTAGCGCCTTGTGATGCATCGTATTTATATGTTGTACAGAGCTATTTTGTATCATCCTTACTGTGGTCACACCAGCTGATTTTCGCTCGAGGCTTGCGGTCAGAGCCCAAGAACTGACGTGTCTGAACCCGTCAGTATCTATCAGTACCAATGCAATGTCGAGATTGGTTCTTCCTTTATGTTTCTCCCTTTCTTCTGATTTTAACTAGCATACCTATATACGATTCATATATCACTAGCTCTAACCTTTAACCTTGTATTTTACTGCTTTAGACGAGAAATTCGCGGCGTGATTCGAATGACGATTGGGAAATAAACGACGGAGAAGTTCAAGTTGGTCAAAGGATAGGATCTGGATCATATGGGACAGTGTACAAAGGCTTTTGGCATGGTATGCTCTACCAAGTCATAACTCTTTTTTCCCGATGGCCTGAAACTAACGCTGGTTCTAATGTATTACTCTTATTTGCTGTATGTTTTTGGCAACTCCCATATACTGAGAGTAACGTATAACTTCGCCACGTTACGGAAATTAATGACTTCAATAACCGGCGTAAAAATACCAGTAAGGTAACAAAACCGCCTATTTTTTAAGTTCCATTTTCTTCTCTTATAGGAACTGTAGCCGTAAAAATGTTGAACGTAAAGGATCCGAACCCTCAACAACTACAAGCTTTTAAAAACGAAGTAGCTGTTTTGCGCAAAACCAGACACGTTAATATTCTGCTTTTCATGGGTTGCATGTCGAAACCGAATTTATCGATCGTTACGCAATGGTGCGAAGGTTCTAGTTTGTACAGACATTTGCATGTAATGGAGAACAAATTCACCATGGTACAGTTGTTAGAAATTGCTCGACAAAGCGCACAGGGTGTTGAGTAAGTATTATGCTTCTTCTTTTATGTAATCTTTGAGGGCTGCATGACTAAAAAATAATTTACAATCCTCCAGATAAATGTTTTTATACCATCGCTTGTAATTTAAAGGTAAGATTTTCTGGCGTTTGTTAGGGACATGTATAACCCTACAAATGCTCAATTTTTGACGGTAATAGAGCACATAATTAGGGATAAATAGCTGGTGTGTATTATTTAACGACAATCAGGACATAATACTGATTCACACACATGTGTGCAAGTATTGGCATTATCGGAGATTTCTTTGTATTTCTTGAATTATATTCAGTTATTCATCGACTGGATGTGAATTGTCGAATTGTGGGCTTCGTATTTTGTCAATTTGTTTCTAATATAAAAGAGTCACCTTATCGTCAGTGTTTCTTTTCACTTGCATATTTTCAGTAAGTTCATATTTTTTTTTTTTTTTTAGTTACTTACATGCGAAATCAATTATACATCGAGATTTGAAGTCAAACAGTATCCTTTCTAATTTTTTTATAAATTATTTGTCACTGAGTTCGATCAATTTTTAAACGTTTAATTACCTTTACTAAAATCAATTGTAACAGTAACAATTTTTTGTTTCTTAGTTCCAAAAAAACAACAAAGGTAATGGGAACTACTAATCACCGATTCACAATGTCAGTTCAGTAACCATTCCATTCCGCGAAATATAATTTTTCGGTAGGGCAGTTGTGGCGTAGTATGTTATCGTAGCTGAAGCTTACAATTGTGAAAAATCTAAATAATTCCACATAAAGGTTGCTTTATTCTCCAACATAATCTGCCGGCCATAAATATTCTAAAGCTAAGTTTTTTTTTGCACTGGAAACGAAGCATAATATAACGACGATGATGAACAGTTCTTATTTATGACTTACCATGATTATTGATTTCCGCCGGCTAAGGCGGAATCTTTAAAATCGCCTGGAAAGATAGAGAGATAGAGAAATAGATAGATAAAGACAGCCCAGAGCCTTGACGCCTAAAACTTATCCAGTCTAAAGCCTAAATCCTCGTTTTGACAGATATTTTTCTGAGAACGAGGCTAAAATTAGTTTTCAGCCAATTAGAATCCTAACAGTGCAATAAATTGTTTTTATAGTTCACCAACTTTGATGTTATTAACATTTCCCTTTAATAATTACTGTACAATTTTTGCAAGCACGTAGACTTAAACTGTATCCGGCAGAACTAATGAATTATTCATGAATTTTAATTTAAAGATTAATTCTTAAGGCTGAATATTTTTGGTGAAAGATAATTTATTATAGCTATAAAATCGTGGCAAGTGTATTATAAAAGAAAAAATATGAATATATAGTCTGAAAATAACCTTCGTAACTGATTGTGTAAAATTTGCTGCCACTTTAAAAAATATTTTCCAAGTTGTGTTCCCCCATATTACTCAGTTATCTTCAAAGTTCAGTACTTTTTCAGATTATTGATAATGGCGGAAATCTTTGAGCCGCAGAGCTTCTTGTTTTTTATATAATCCGTAAATCTTCGATTGTTAAACATAAGAAAACATGATAGTTGCACACAGTAAATAAAAAACGGAAAAGCGCCGCAATTATGATTAGCGGATAAATATATCCTAACAATCTCTAATGTTTACTTACCATGCTAAATATTTACCTATCTTTCGCATGCGTAACGTTTTCGTCCAATAATCTAAAAACCTGCTGTAGCAATTGCGATATGAAGACAGTACAGCACATCTAACTTAAAGTGAAAGTTTCTTATAAATGGTAAATTTCTTAGTACTCAGTGTCTTATAAATGGAACAGGGAAACGTGAGTTCGTGCTATGTGTTGTTATTTCTTTTTTTTCTATTCCTTTCAAACCTCTTAAGTTTTGCTTAACTCAAGCTTTTCAGATATTTTTCTGCAAGAAGACTTAACCGTGAAGGTGGGTGATTTTGGACTTGCAACCGTCAAAACAAGGTGGAGTGGAGACCATGGGTGTGAACAACCATCTGGTTCTATATTGTGGATGGTAAGTTTTATAAAGAGAAATGCAAAATAACTGTGAAAATTTCAGTGGCATTTGTATAAACATTTTTTTAACCTTTTTTTTGACTACCTTTTAGGCTCCTGAAGTGATAAAGATGCAGGATCCGAACCCATACACTTTCATGTCTGACGTTTACGCGTTCGGAATTTGCATCTACGAACTCATCACCTCTACGCTACCATATTCAAACATTGGAAATAAAGACCAGGTAAACATAGATCTTTGAAAAAACAATAAGAATTTTAAATATAGTGAAATCTCGATCACAAAACACTTTTTCATGGATCCATTGGACGTGAAAAATATTTTGCTTAATTTCTTCAGCAACTCAATCCTTTTATCCCAAACATAAAAAAGTACTCCCTCAGATTTTTTGTCTTTCTCTAGTTGAAATAAATCTTTGGTTTCTTGCGAATTCGAATCCAATGTACGAACATGGATTCAAATTCGCTGAACCTGCACAAGATGTGTAATCGCTTATATTTATCTTATTTGTAGCTTATATACATGGTGGGGCGAGGTTATTTGAGACCCGACCAAAGCAAGATTAGGTCGGACTGCCCTAAAGCGTTACGGAGACTATACATAGATTGTATAAAGTATAATCGTGAAGAACGGCCTCTGTTTATTCAGGTAAACCAGATAACACACGTTCATAAATCTTCATTTCTGCTTGTCTGCGATACGAAATGGAAATCATTCTAGTTAAATATTTTTGAACTATGATGTCTTTATGATTTGCAGTCCTAACAAGTATTTATCGCAGCACTTACGTTGGTGTAAAAGGCGTCGTAAAAAGTGTTGTCGAAAAGAACCTTTATATTCTGTACAGGTTACGTTCAGGCTACGTTTAATTTTGTAGTTCTTTACTTCGTTTCTTCTTCTCTTCATAGATTTTAGCGTCAATCGAATCCATCCTACGGGCTTTGCCAAAGATAACTCGCAGTACCTCAGAACCTCTTTTGCACCGTGCAAAACCAAGCACCGATGTTGACATATCGTATCCATGCCCAACGCCACACACGCCCATAAGAGGTTCGGGCGTGTTTAATTTTTACTCTGCGCAACAGCAACCTGTTTATTAGATAAACAAATCGTAAACGTTTTTGCAGAGTGAGAAAATCATTGTATCCGCCCTGTTTATCAGGTGTATTCAGACTATAGATAGTGTGGCCCAGAAAATGTGACAAACATCCTATCAGGTGTGTGCGAAGTGGCAACATCTTGCAATGTGTCTTGACGATTAATCCAAGAACAAATAAAACAGATTTTTTTTACAAGTTTGTTGTAATTAACGGAATATTTTGTGTCCAGTTGAATTTATTTATTGTGAAAAAGTTTATTTAACGTGACACTCGCTAATTTAATTGTGAATGATTGCTCTTATTTGCAACTACATAGAAACAATACGTGATTCTCAAATCAAATCAAATTCAAGTTTTATGGGGTTTTTCAAACGTGTTTTGTCAATGTATATGTTAAACAATCAACATATAAAATGGGTGTGTCTGCTTATTATTGACGTTCAGGTCGGTTCCCATTAAGTCAGTATTTGTGGTGGAATATCTCTTGTGTTGTTGCTTGGCAACTGTTGCTTAACACTGTGGTATAAACGAACCTTTGGTTGTGACAATATATCTTTGTATGAACTTTGGTAAACGATATCTTGTTTCGTGGATTATTTAGCTGAAGAGAATGAATGTGTGTGATTTCTTTTTTTATCGCTTTTAAATCTCTCCCGTAGCATTTAAATCGATTTACGAAATGAATTTTTTTATTTTTATTTTATTTTTATTTAATAGATATATATTTACATAATTAGACACGAAAGCAATTTTTGGAGAAGTTGTTTGATTGTGCACATATTTTTATATGCACCTGCAAGAGTGTCTCACTAGTCTTTTCCCCAGCAAGTCACACCATAAATTTGCCTATGCTTATCCATACATGAGTACAACATCTTAGGTTCTTTTTCTTATTTTTTACTATTCACCTTTTTATGTTTTTTTACTTCTTTGGGAGCTTAATGATTTGTGTACTGTCACTTTATCACTGTGTACATAGCAAACATCAGGTTGGTGTCGGTATACATATGTACATATAGTAAATTAAAAGTTTTTGTATACGTTGTCTATCTTACTTCGAAAAAAAAATGAAATATATCGATTTTATCAGATAATGGCAAATGTTTGTATGAGAAGTAGGTGGCTTTGAATGATAGAATGTCGAAATGCCCTGGGGACGAGTTGGGAAAGTGCAAAATATTATAATAAGGAAATTTCTTTGACTGTGTACTTAACTGTTTACCACACAGTGTAGCTGCTTAGAAAAGTCTCCAGAATATAGTAAGCCAGAAATTATTCGACCTGACCAAGGAAGGTATGCTCCCTCGTATTTACAAACTTGTAGAACGTACAACTTATTTCTTATCCAAACCTTTTTATAATAAGTTTTTCATATGTTGATCATTCGCACCAAGTTTCTTGATTTGATTTTGGTGTGATGATTTTCTTTCTATTGTTGAGGGTTTATTATTTCTTGAACATAATAGTGTAGTAGGCGACATTGCAGGAAATCCTTCTCCCATCATGGGGCACATTAAATTATGTTGAACATCTATTTATATAATTGCAAAGAATCAAAATTTAAAGCAATTAACCAATCAGGAATTTTCCGGACCTAGATGGAAATAACTACTTCTGTAGGACTGTCAACCAACCTGAGAATGTTGATGCAAGATGCTGTTTATGTATTTGTCACGTTTTAGACTTATTGGTGGTTTCTACTATCTTCCTAGCCGTTGTTCTAGATTCTCTATTTATCCGAGTAACACTTAGGACCAACCTCGTCCCCAGGGCATCTTGTATCTTTTCTGACCCAGGGACGGCGATACGAACCCCTTTTGCTCGAGCTGTGGTCCGCGATTTCGTTTTTCTTCACTGCGCGCATGTATTTGAATTCGCTGCTTTTTCTTTTTTGTTTCACCAAAATATACTGCATCACAAAAAATATTACTTTGTTTTTCTAGGTTTATTTTGTCTCTTGGTTTAGAGATGTATATTTTACTTCGACCGATGATGGGAGAAAATGTCCTGAAACGTCGCCTACTAAACTTTTATGTTTAAGAAATAATAAACCCTCAACAATAATATGAATACTGAACAGACAAACCGAACGAAGTAATATTTTCAATAATATGAAACAGCGATATGGAGAATGCATGATAATTTAATGAATTTAGGCGAACAAAAGAATAATTAAACCGTGAATATTTATGTTTGTTTCATAAAGTTTTAATTTGGAATGAATTTTCTGAAAAGTTCTCGCTTTCAGGAAAGCATTAAAAGACAAGCTTTTTGTACGGTGTTTTAGCCAATCGGAGGAAAATTATAACTTTTGAAGAATTAAAAGTAACAAATGTTTAATCTTAATTATTTTAAATGTTGCAGAAAAAAAACGTTTGAAAATGAAGCGCAGTTACAAAGAAACTATTTAAATTCTTTCTAAACCTTAACTGCCTTTTTAAAGAAAGGGTCACTTTGATGAAATTAAATAATGCTACTTTGTATATCGTGACATGCTCCCTGGCAGCAAACAGAAGAGATGCAAGAATTAACAATATTATTCACGATACAACAATATGGAATGGCTTAGAATAATAACAAATTTGATATTCTGTGTATTACACGATTGCTATTTTGTGTATTACATTTGATATCCAGTGTATTACAGTTGATATTCAGTGTATTGCATGTGATATTCAGTGTATTACATCTGATATTCAGTGTATTACATCTGATATTCAGTGTATTACATCTGATATTCAGTGTATTACATCTGATATTCTGTGTATTACATTTGATATTCTGTGTATTACATTTGATATTCAGTGTATTGCATGTGATATTCAGTGTATTACATCTGATATTCAGTGTATTACATCTGATATTCAGTGTATTACATCTGATATTCAGTGTATTACATCTGATATTCTGTGTATTACATTTGATATTCTGTGTATTACATTTGATATTCAGTGTATTGCATGTGATATTCAGTGTATTACATCTGATATTCAGTGTATTACATCTGATATTCAGTGTATTACATCTGATATTCTGTGTATTACATTTGATATTCTGTGTATTACATTTGATATTCAGTGTATTGCATGTGATATTCAGTGTATTACATCTGATATTCAGTGTATTACATCTGATATTCAGTGTATTACATTTGATATTCAGTGTAATACATTTGATATTCTGTGTAATACATTTGATATTCTGTGTATTACATTTGATATTCTATATACTTCACTTAGTATTCTGTGTATTACACTTGATATTCTATATATATTCTATATATTGCACTTAGTATTCTGTGTATTACACTGGTAGTAATGTAACAAAAGAATGGAATGCGTTGGCACAGGTGAAAACATCTGAAATTACAGACTATTTTAACATATTTGTTATATAAGCAAACTTTTTAGATGTAGCTTTTTGCGCTGGATTAGAGTTATTATTTTAACCTCTCAATCACGTTGTTGTTATATAAACGCAACACGAAATTTGTTTTCAGTAAGCACTAAACAGTGTTAACGTAAAAACGATAGCTGATAGAATAGGTTGCCTTCATTTCTGCAGCACTATAATGGTTGTTCATGCTTACATATGATTGTTATGAAGCACCATTCAATGCTCGCTGCCTATAGTGATGCGCACAAAAATTTTTTTATCAATGTGTTTCCGCAATAGTATATCAAGTTTGTTCAAAAGCAAAAATGTTGCTTGTCCAAACTTGTCGGTTGAAAGTAAATGTATCTTTATCTCTCTCTAGGTTGATACATATAGAGCATTCATGTCAGATATGAAAAATAATTAAAAACAACAATTTTTTTTACAAATGAGCTTTTGGCTGTGAGGATGATCACATCCATATCTTTATATTTCTAGTTTTGTATATCAATAAATTATATTTTTAATATTTCAACTCAATTAGCTAGAGCTATCATTATTAGGCATTCCATTTTCGGCTTTATATGCATTATTTTTTCTCCCTAGTGGTCATAATACATATCATTTGTTCGTTAAGATTAGGAATTATTTTTCCTGTTTCTGCACCATATTTATTGCGTGGTACTTTTATGAGATGTTAGTTCCTCAACCATTCTCTTCCTTTATCCTACAAATTTCTTATAATTCGTGCATGAGTATTATATTTACAAGGGGTAACGGGAAAACCACATCAGAAACAACTGTTTTGCAAAGTGTATGAGCTTTGACTTAGCGTTAAATAACATTTTTTTTCTTTATAAAAAAATATTTATTACAAATATTTATAGTACTTAATATTAGTAGTATTTATCTTAATATAGCTCCATAGTAAAATCATTGTTCTAAATACTCGAAAATCTCTTTAATGATTATGGTTTTATCTACGCACAGGATTGTCTCTTCAGTTCCTGATGGCACTGAGAGTCCTACAGGTGGTCGTAATGCATTTAAAACGTCCATTTAGGCTACAGAGGTGTGAAAGCACAGAATCTGCTTATCTAGGCCATAGCGTGAGATACCAATTGCGTAATCTCAATCGAAATGCCAAGCGGAAATTATAGTTTCTGTCGTAACTCGGTTAAACACCGAAACCAATATCTCTTGTACAGGATGTGAACATTTTGCCGTAAGGTTGCCTGTTGATTAGGTTTAAGTTTCAAATAAAAAAATTAAGTAATAAAATTCTCATTAGGTTTTACTAGATATAAAAAGAGGTTATATTTGTGTCCAGGAAAAACAGCAAGAGATTCTGAATACTTTCTGATAAAAAGTCTTGATCATTAAATCTTAAAATAAGTTTGCTTATTTTAAACATCCAGTAAAACAGCTTTCAAAAAATCTGTGTTTGAATGAATGAAAACTGTAGCGTTCCTGGAAACAATGCTGACATTAGACCTTAAAATTGCTTTTTTAGATGTACAGACTTACAAAACCTTCTTGGTACAAATGCTTCAGTCTAAATAAAGCAAATACAAAACAAGTGCACCATCACAGCAAAATTATATTCTTGTGCCAGGAGAAAATGTTTTGAATTCGATAAAATCATGAGAGTAAGGTTCAACCACATTGACGTTAATTGTTGATATTATTAACCGAGGACGGTACTTACTTTACTGTTGAATCATTTTGTATATAAATATATACAATGTTTATTAACTATCAATACCGCAATTTCCATGACCAGATATAGGCGAAGGTAGTCCATTGCGTAACGTGTGGAGTGTATGGTTACTCATATGTGGCAATATTTAATGACTCGTATATACGATTATATAGTAACATTTATGATAACCATAATATGACGTATATGATATATGGATCATATATATGATGTGTAAATGATACATATGATGTCTAAATTATATATAGTATATGGTGTATATATGACATATGGTATATAGTATATATACAGGCTAAAACAAGCTCTTATATATCAACAGTTCATTGTGACATATACACACAGTGATTGTTTTGAAAATATGGTCAACAAAATAATGATACTTGATCGACGAAACTGTAGAGCCATCAAAGCGAATCTGGTCCGTGTTTTACAGGCATTCCTTCCAAAGTTAGTTGGTTTAGAACATGCTCACACGGTTACGAACTCTGTAATTGAGGGCGGAGAAGACACCCCAAACCAAGTTCTTATACTGGTGTAGTGATACAATTAACGAACCGTTGTGATACCCATTCAAAGTACCAATTTTTGCGGATTAGTCTATCTTTGGGACCGCACGAAGCATCATAGGACGCAATAGTAAGGTACATATTTCTTTTTTTCTTCTTGTGTTTTTTGTATTTGTCCATTGGCAGCAGGCACATTGTAGACATTTATAAACACATTTGGCAAAATGTTTGTTTATATCATTTTCTAATTTTGCCTGTATAATTTTGTGCTTAAGCTATGAAACAGAGATAAACAAACCGAGTCCTTCACCATCTGTAGATATAGTTACCTGATCTCCGAAAGGTAGACCTAAAATGGAACGCTGAAAACATTTCATAGTATATTTCGCATTAGTCGTATCATGTCCTTTTGCATCGCATGTACATCCGAACTGTTAACATTGCCATCAAAAGCATCTTACTTATATAGCTAATGCGCATATTGCGAGCATTATTTTTTAATCTAATCTAAGTACCCACTTCTTTCTAAGAAAAACAAACGGGTCTTCTGTAATTGCAAAGAGTTCGGTTACACACTTCCCTGTAAGTAGGTGAAACATACATAGATAAATATTTATCATAACACATACGTATTTCATTCCCAACAGAGAATGCTTCACCCCGATTAGACCTTTGACCATGACGGGCGAGTAAAATGCGTGTAAGTCATATTTACAGAAACAGGCAGTTTTGCCAAACTGGTTATTTTCGTTGTTTTGACAGTCCGCTCCGTTCGTGTTTCGTCCATTCTTCTGTTTCATTTCATATTTCGTCTCAACATTATTGCCTTTTATTAGCAGGCGGGAAGAAAGCAAATGCTCTAACATCCTACATAAAATAATACAAATTTAATTCCCATTAAGAAAATAAAAATAAGCCGGAAAACTATAAAAAAAAATATAAAGAAGACAGTGAACTTTTTTTACTATTCTTAAAATTAATTTGGTAAAGAGATCTTACATCTAAATCATTCAATTCGAGGCTAGGAAAAATATATTTTCGTTCGTCGGTCCACTTTTCACAGTGCAAACACGATAATTTGTGAACGTACTAATTTATGGTTGTTGTATTATGTTTCAAAATGTCTGTTAGATTCTATTACGAAGACCTAAAACAGAGCTCATCATAGTACATTACAGAAAGTCTTATACGTGAAGTTACTGCGCTCTAAAGTTTTCTTTGTGATTGTATGTTCAATCTCCATCAGATTTTTCCCTCTTTTCTTTGTGCTCTATGAGTCAGCAAAATGTATTTGATATTTTGATTTTCAATTTGTCGATATTTTCACATTTTTATTTATATTGCATGTTAATAAGTTCATTTATCTTTCGTTTTTTTGTACAAATTTGTGATTGACCGAATATAAAATATTCCATTTAAACTGTGTAAAGAAGAGGCGAACTGTGCACTGATGAACTAAAATTCATGTTCACAGTGTTGATTTTAAAGACCAGACCGACTAGCTTGGTCTGCTCCATAATAACCATAATAAATCAATTTACATGTTGCAACCATCATAACAAATAAATTGATGATTTTCACATAAAAACAGTATTTCCAAGTAAAACTTTGCAGAGTGCTTAAATGTTTATAATTTAGTTTTTTTTTATATTTGCCTAACGGGTGGTTAAATTAAAAATCAATGTATTTTCTCCTTATTGTGATGGTCAGGTCAATACGTACAAAATAATTAAATAAGAAAAGAATGAAATCACAATAGCAAACATGTTATGAACATATTTTTATTATTTTATACTACTGAAATTACTGAACAAATTTGTAAGTAAAAAAATAAGGAAAATAAGGATTTGTAAATAAAGATAAAACCTCCACAATGCGCGTTCCACCTGTTATTAAATGTTTCCGGTCTGTATATTCGTTAAATTTGGCGCCATCACATCATAGCAAACTTCATCGTTCGAAGCTCTTAGTATTTTGTGCAAAAAAGACTCAAAACACGAAAAAAATATTATTGTTGGACATGACAAGTATTCCTTAACTTCAAAGAAGGTATTCTTAGCTATCTTAATATTCTTAGCTATCTTAAGTCAAAAATTTTAATTTTGATGTTTACTGATAAGCACATCTAAAACCTACTTATTTCACAGCCAAGAAGATTATGTAAAATTGTTGTTACGAAGATATACCCTTAGTTGTGAAATATAGTTATTTATTTGTTCTTATTATCTTAGTAGATTTTAGAATTTAGAAATCTATAATTTTTTCTCTTTCGCTTACAATTTATTTTCAGGCTGCCACAAAATAATTTTTTGTTCGCCTCTCTTTTATATTGATACACTTTTAAGTTTGATCAGTTTGCGTTTATCATAAGTAACTATATATAAACATGGCGCCGAAATGTATATTATCTTTATTTTCTACACGGAAAAAACTGTGTTATACTATTGAGATAGATTATTTATAGATCCTCTCAAATTACTTCATGATTATATATTATTAGGTTATCTTCATTCCAGTCGAACAGAAGACTTCTAAAAATATTGCAATGAATGTTGAGATCTTTTGTAATATAAAACAAAATATTTACTTATATTTAGGATTCTAATACTGACAGACAAACATTAAAGTTATTTTTATGCTGTAAAAATAAAAGATAAAATCTCTAACTGGAGATTCTATTAAGTAATAAATTTAGATCATGAATCAGATTAGGAAGGCTTACTCTTCTTCGAGCATCAAAATTGAGTTTCTTGTTAATGTTTAGATGCAAACAAATTTCTCATAATTAAGCCCTAAATTATATCAAACAATAAACACATAACACACACTAATTTTATGGGCAAAAATAATTTTGAGCCCATAAAATCGATTACAAGAGTGTTCACAAACGTGAAAAAATTAATTCTGTAAAAGAGTCTAAGTTTCATTGGACGAGTTAAACTAGTTGTCGGAAACTTACTGGAAGCATTTAAAGAAAGAACGGGTTTTACTGACGACGTTGAACAGACGTAAGCAAAAAGAAATAGCATATTTTCCAGTGGTAAGAACAATCATCCTGGGTCTCCCGATTATTATAAACCAACCGAAAATGGCTGATAAAAGTAGACAAAAATGAAGACATCCGATGATAATAGCCTTTTCCCAAAATTCTGTAACCGGTTCTTAGTTATTGTTTACTGTATATTTATACCTTTTTTTTCTGTCAACAGTTTCGCGAAAAGGAAAAGACTTTATGTATACAACATATTTGTTCAATATAAAAAATTAATTCTTTTAGACTGATATTTATTAATGTCACAGTAGTGCATATATATTTTGCACACGGCGACATAAAAAATCACAGTTGTTTATTCTTATAATCTCTTTTTATCATGTGTACATGTTGATATCTTCTGTGAGAGATATAATTTAATCCAAAAACAAGCATATGGTAGACCTGATTGCGCCTCACGAATGCATTTTTGTTATCTACTTTTGTGCGTTCTTTAGAATTACGGACTGTAAAGTTCACAGAAGATGTTTTTTACTGAATATAAAATTTTGGAACCACCCTGAGATCCATTTTATTCATTATTTCTATTTATTTGTTTTGCAAATGATTTTTTCAATCTTTTAAAAATGCCACAAAATAAGCTGACGAGTGCTTATGAACAATGAGGACCAAAGAACATCTTTAATCAATTGAATAAATAATGACGCTTAGATATAACTTAAAATGACAGAAAATGCCTTGTAAAATTTTATATTCATGATTTATTATGCGTTCGCATTTACCTCTTTTTAAATCAAGTTTTCTGGTAAAAGAAACTTTTTTGACCTGGCTCTTTTTTCGCAAATTCTGCATAGAAACTTACCAAATTATTGCATATAAATACGTCTGTCTGTCCGTCACGAAAATTGGTACCGCAAGTAGCGAGACGCACGCAATGCAGTATAAAACGAACGGGCGTGGATTTTTCATGGATCACGACTAGTAGGCAATAATTACCTTCTCAAGGCTATTTAGTGTAGTATTTTTTACAAATAAAGTCCATCGTGTTGTCTTGCTTCGTCATCAAAAGAAAGTTTTGATTTTACTAATATTATATTCAAAGTCGAAAATTTATTAATATACACTGTAAAAAAAATAATACAAAAAAGCAAATGCCTTGCTAATCTGAGGAAAGGTTGAATAAGGGGCAAACGATACTGAAATACTAGCAAATGTGACAGTCCTTTTGGTCGAAGTCCACTGGTCTGTAAATTCGCTAAATTTATAACATACCATTGCTCTGAACATAGTGAACATTCTGGATGTTTTACATTGATGATCAAAAACTATTAGATTGTGTTTACATATTCGTAAACACAATCTTTAATCAATGTCAATGTAAAAATACGCACTAAACCTGACCCTGTCCAGAAGGTAGATTTGTTACATTCCACGTGAACCTCTTGTGATTTGGATAGCACGTGTGTTACACTGAATAGAATATTGTATTAATAACAGCTACATTTCGAGCAATATATTTTCCAACAACCAACATGTATAACCTTGTACTAGAATATTTATTTAATTAAATCTTTTACTCTAGAGCAACAACAATTAACACAACGTTAAAAAGCCGATAATAAGAATATCGTTTGCCCAGCGCTGTACGACATGTGGCACCACTGCCTATTAGAAGATTACCTTATATTTAGGGCCGTATGTGCAAAGAAATGTGTACAAGACTTTAACCAACACTTATATTCCGTTCTACATAGTAGTAATTTGTGCTTCAACTATTGTGTAGACAGGTCAGTCAAATCAAATGTTATTTTTTTTATAGATATTTCACTAATTACTCAGAAAATTCGTGCTGTCGGCAGATGTGTTTGAAAGATATTGAATTTTGAGGACATCCTTAATCTTACAACTGACAACATTTTTCATGATATTATCATGTTTTTAAATGCTTTTGACCGCATCACTTACATTCAAGTTATGCAATACCAAATATACTCTTTAACAGAATCAGAACATTTGCGATTAAAATTTTAAAAGAAGGGAAAAATCAAGCTAAAACAAATTTTGGAAAAGAAAGCGATAGTATTGATATTAACAAACCGTACATCCTTTCAAAAATTTATTGTTAGGGTTGTGAAACTTCTTTTTATTATCATGGAGAATATTCTTAAACATATCTTGAAACAATTAACTAATATAACAATGAGCATACCAGTAGGGTAGTGAAAAAAAGTTTTTTCTAAGATGCAGCCCATGTAGAAGTCTCATAAATCTAGGTCTTTTCAAACTAAGGATAAAACAAGATAAAATGGAAACATGTTACTTTGTGCGCCGCCAAGTAGACAGCTAGTAGAACCTGATCCGTGATGAAATTGACGCATGGAAAGACACTTTGTTACTATTCATTTTTTCTGCTTGCACATCCCATGTAAATATTTTATTGTTTGATTTACTTAGTCACGTAGTAACACAATGAAAAGATTAAATGGTAATCTACAAGCGTCTTGTTTGGATTAGAAGGAGGTGCAAGGATTACAAATATATTTTTATGTAAAAACGAAAAGAAAAACTCGAAGACGATATCAAATTAATAGGTGTTTACAAACTTTACTTTATGCATAGGTTACGATTCGTACAAAAGATGAGTAATAGCGTAGTTTATGAGAAGGACGGAAGTTATTAATCCAGACACACACAACTGACAAATGACAGACTGTTTTTGTGTATTTATATTGTAAACAAAATGTTTCAGAAATAATTATTGGCGCGAGTTGATCGGAGCCATGATTTTATTTTCCAATCACGTGGTTTATCACATTCTGTTGTTATATAAACGCAACATGAAATTGATTTTCAGTAAGCACTAAAACAATTTTTGTGTAAAAGACTTTGGCTAAAAAGATGGTTTACGTCTTGTTTAGCGCTTTTTTGGTTTCCGTGATCATTCATTCAACTAATTGCTTTGGAGCACCATTCAATACGCAACATCGAAGTTGCCTAAACAGATGTGCACAAAATTTTGCCCAATGTTATTCCGCAGCGGTATCTTTTATGGAATATAGAATTTGTTTCAGAGGAAAAATGTTGTGTATCCGAACATGTCGGTTTAAAAACATCCTGTCGACGAAAACGGTTAACTGACTTCGACAGAGTAAGTACGCAATGAAGAAGTGCAAAGGAGATATGCGTAGCGCTTGGTAACTCCATTAACTAGTTTGTATATTCACATTTTAGGTTTTATATTTATATACTTCACAAGACAACCAACCAAAGTTTGCATACTTTTTATTATACCTTTGTGTATTAAATTAAAATTAAAGTAAATCTTCAACATTGTTGGTTTATCAAAATATTATAACCTCTCCATCATTCTGGTATCTGACGAAAAAGAATACACAATAGGTTACTTCGCTATCTAAATCCTTTTTGGGTGAACTGTTTGCCTGTTTATTATTATTCGTTACTAATTCTACAATAGAAGCATTTTTGAACCTGTTGGTTTTCACATTTATACCTTATTTTTTTTTAAATAAAAGAGTGTATTATTTTTATTAAGAATGTTTTAATAGTACCTAATATAAATTAATTAATAAAAATTTCTCTTTGTACAAGAATATATTATTTGTAACGAAGATCAATATTTTAGAAAATACCCTTTTTTCATTTCTTTCATGTGCTCAGCCTTGACTAGCATTGTTTTTTTATCGACTTCACATTTATTTAACATCTTTTGCGTTCAGCAATTAGAATGTTCATTAAGGATTTTTTTAAGTAATGCAAAATAGCTTCGAACTAGCTAAATTTAGGGAGGATCAAGCACAACTGGGGGTTTAGGAGGGGGAGTTGTAAATTTTTATAGGGCGCCAATATTAAAAGAACTTGCAGGAAATGTCTATTACTTAACAACAACGCTAACATATTATTTTCATTATGTTTGTAAAAATCTTTTTGTATAAGTAAACCAGCGTGTTAGCTTCCCATGAGCTGTAAATATGATGGATCGAGTATGACTTAAACCCACGACCTCTCACCGTAGCACATGTAGTAGACGAGGCGAGTATATTACCTTCTTGCTACATAACACGAGGGCGGAGCGTTTGCCCTCTTTGTGACATACCTTTCTACTCACATGTACCCACAAGATATCACTGAATAATGCACAACCAGAACTCAAGGACCAACCGACCAATCAAATTTGCCGCACTTATTTAGCACTTTACGTTCGGTACTTATACCAATTTATCTCAAATATGCACCGCTGTTTCCATAACAAAATATTTGATCAACAAGCTTGTTGTTTTTTGGAGCCAGGTGTTTATAATCGTCTAGGATTTATGTCAAGGAGAAATATTCATAATTCCAGAAAGATATTTTCTTATCAACTTCTAAGAAACACAACTAAACAAATCCTACAAGTCAATTAAATCAAAGGAAGAAAGTAATAAAAGCTCCCTCATTAACAAGTGGTACTTAACTGTTATTAGCGGATGATTTAAAAACCATTGTATTATAAGCACTGCTTTAAGGGAAAAAAGTGTCTACTAAATTCCATTTTCCATTTTAACTTTACCTTTGCAAATTTTTCGTAGAAGATCCACATTAAAATTATTAAAGAAAAAAATATAGTGACATCAGCTAAAATCCTAGATAAAATTCTATATATGACCTAAACCCCCTAAAATCTACAATTGTTCTTAAATGAAAAAATGATTAAATTACTTATTTTGGATGCTTAACAACACACAGAATGCTAAATACGGATTGCTAAGCAAAAACTTGATAATTCAGTCAAATGAACAGTAAAATTCAGGAACATAAATTTTTAAAAGGACATCTGAATTCCACGATGGGTTCAGGCTAATTGAGTGGCCTAAAAATATAATAAATGGTCCATTTGTGTTCAATTCTTTTAAGTACAATACCATGAAAGAACTTTTTTGCATAAAAATAGATTGGTCTGTTTTTTATGTCCTTTGTAGGGTTAGTTGAAAACTACAACGCAAAATTTGTACAAAGTAGAGACCACGGCACTTCAGCAATGACCCGAGAGGTAAAAAAAAACAGGGTGAAGTGCCACATGTTAGTGTCGGCCGGGAGTTGATCCGGAGGTAGGAGGAAAAGCACGCTAGATGTTTTATTTCTGTGGAATTATGTTCTATGAGATACAACCTATATTAAAAAAAACATGTTTCAATTAATATATCAACAGAAAAAAAATGACTCAGAAAGTAGACGAACAGAAAATCACAGGCGCTCAAAAAAAAAAGAAAAATAAATAATATAAAGGTGTTGTTTGTTGTTGTTGTTGTTGTTGTTGTTGTTGTTGTTGTTGTTGTTGTTGTTCTTGTGTGCGGAAACATAAGTAAGCGATACAGTCATTGTTAGTCATCTTTATGAGCACTATAAAAAGAGTGTGTCCGGCAGATGTTAAAATTGTATTTGTTGCGTTACATCCTCGATTACTTTTTAACACACATATTTTCACGCTTTTACAGGCCCAGCGGAGAAATTGTGAAAGTAGAAGGATTAGAATACTTTAAGATCCAAGAATGTCCCACCATGTTGGGGACTGACAGCCCTGGTAAGAAGATTAATGACATCATTATCTCAATAACTTTCTTATAACATTTTTAAGTCGACAACACTTTCATGAGTATTTTGATCATATTTATCACTGTTAATCTAGTGTAATAGCTTAATAGTGTATGTGTATTAGTGTATTAGTTTAATAGTGTATGTATATTAGTGTATTAGTTTAATAGTGTATGTGTATTAGTGTATTAGCTTAATAGTGTATGTGTATGTGTATTAGTTTAATAGTGTATGTGTATTAGTGTATTAGTTTAATAGTGTATGTGTATTAGTGTATTAGCTTAATAGTGTATGTGTATTAGTGTATTAGTTTAATAGTGTATGTGTATTAGTGTATTAGTTTTATAGTGTATGTGTATTAGTGTATTAGCTTAATAGTGTATGTATATTAGTGTATTAGTTTAATAGTGTATGTGTATTAGTGTATTAGCTTAATAGTGTATGTGTATTAGTGTATTAGCTTAATAGTGTATGTGTATGTGTATTAGTGTATTACCTTAATAGTGTATGTGTATTAGTGTATTAGTTTAATAGTGTATGTGTATTAGTGTATTAGCTTAATAGTGTATGTGTATTAGTGTATTAGCTTAATAGTGTATGTGTATTAGTGTATTAGCTTAATAGTGTATGTGTATTAGTGTATTACTTTAATAGTGTATGTGTATTAGTGTATTAGTTTAATAGTGTATGTGTATTAGTGTATTAGTTTAATAGTGTATGTGTATTAGTGTATTAGCTTAATAGTGTATGTGTATGTGTATTAGCTTAATAGTGTATGTGTATGTGTATTAGTTTAATAGTGTATGTGTATTAGTGTATTAGTTTAATAGTGTATGTGTATTAGTGTATTAGCTTAATAGTGTATGTGTGTTAGTGTATTAGTTTAATAGTGTATGTGTATTAGTGTATTAGTTTAATAGTGTATGTGTATTAGTGTATTAGTTTTATAGTGTATGTGTATTAGTGTATTAGCTTAATAGTGTATGTATATTAGTGTATTAGTTTAATAGTGTATGTGTATTAGTGTATTAGTTTTATAGTGTATGTGTATTAGTGTATTAGCTTAATAGTGTATGTATATTAGTGTATTAGTTTAATAGTGTATGTGTATTAGTGTATTAGCTTAATAGTGTATGTGTATTAGTGTATTAGCTTAATAGTGTATGTGTATGTGTATTAGTGTATTACCTTAATAGTGTATGTGTATTAGTGTATTAGTTTAATAGTGTATGTGTATTAGTGTATTAGGTTAATAGTGTATGTGTATTAGTGTATTAGCTTAATAGTGTATGTGTATTAGTGTATTAGCTTAATAGTGTATGTGTATTAGTGTATTAGCTTAATAGTGTATGTGTATTAGTGTATTACTTTAATAGTGTATGTGTATTAGTGTATTAGTTTAATAGTGTATGTGTATTAGTGTATTAGTTTAATAGTGTATGTGTATTAGTGTATTAGCTTAATAGTGTATGTGTATGTGTATTAGCTTAATAGTGTATGTGTATGTGTATTAGTTTAATAGTGTATGTGTATTAGTGTATTAGTTTAATAGTGTATGTGTATTAGTGTATTAGCTTAATAGTGTATGTGTGTTAGTGTATTAGTTTAATAGTGTATGTGTATTAGTGTATTAGTTATTTAAAGATTTTGTATGTATCCAGTTTTATATTTCAGGAAATAAAAACATGTTATAACACATGCACGCTTCCCCTATTAATGAAAATTTTAATACTAGTAAAAAAGTCATGTCCAGACAAATCAAATGAAAGAACAAAATATTGGCTTTCAATCGAAACTTCTCACGCTATAATGTCAATATGTAGTTTCCACTTATACTTAAGCCTTCCACTTTTTAATTCGCTATGTCTGAATTTGTTACTTATTTGGTAACCTTTTAAAACAATCTGAAATTAGGTATTTCATCCTTTATTTATACTGCATAAAAAAAATTATCTTTAAAATATTAGACTCCAATTGAAGATACATCTTTATCTAATAAAATTTATTAAAGGGAATACACAACTTTACAATGTATATATTTAGAAATCTTTTTCACGAGTAAAGTAAAAGTAGTCTGGTAACAGGATTATAACACTTCAAATAGCATCTATAAATAATCAATTTATCATGACAGTCTAGTATAACTTTACTCCAGTAGGGATTAAAGATGATATATATTTACATACTATATTTATAATGAATTACGATACACTGAAGGCTTAAACCCAAACTTCTTCCAATCTTCAAAGGACATGTTATTCTAATAACAATTTAGGAAGTTTAAATGGCTCTGTCGGCCCTGGCATTTTTTGAGAATCCTACACTTTGATGACTTTCGCTTTCACTGAATATCCATACCATGCTTAAAATCTTTAGATTTAAAGGCTCAATGAAAACATTTTAATAAAGTATACGTGCAGACTGCTAATTCTGGTTATTAATTAATTCCTTCCTATCTGTGACGGAGCAGATGATTTCACAAGCACTTTACTAATAGTCTAACAAATTTACTGATATCATATAAAATTGATGTAGTCTCATACTTCAAAGGTGCAAATCTGGCAAATGAAAACGTCATATATGATGTACTTGTGAATATATTTAATTTAATTTGATATGCGTTATTGTAACGGTTTTAAATTTTGGGAGAGATACTCAGGAACACTTAAGAACACGTTTATATTTGCAATGAATGCTTTCGTAATATCATATTACAATTACGACGGAATCTCACACCCAAAAAAAATATGTAAGTTTTTTAAGAATACAGTACATGGCGGAGAAACGAGTAGAAAATATTTTATTGTTGAATAGAGGATTCTCACGTGGGGTCTGCCGGTAATCCACATGTCTCTATGTCAAATTTCGTTTTTCTACTTCTGCAAGATCATTGTTATTTATATTTTGGATTATAAGAGATAGGTATTATACAAACATGCTAGAGGAATTGAGTTCTTAACGTGGCAATAAAAATGTTTTGAAAGAAAACAAGGCAATCAGAGACAACATGTGACTAAAGAAATGATAAATCAGTACACGACATGTAAGTCGCCAGATATGAAATAATTTTTTTAATACTAAGGGGCGGTCAAATTGCACTTTTCGAATTTTTCACCCCTAAAATCATTTTATAATGACCCCCCAATTTTAATAAAATTTGAGAATGAGACTCACCTCCTCATTTTATTATCACCCCCCATAATAAGTTTTTTGGATATCATAAAGCAGCATCTTTTCTTACAATCAAAACATAACTCTTTTTTTTGGAACAAATCCCAAGAAAAAATACTATTTACAGGTTAAAAATAACAAATATCAACAAAATGTCAGCACAGTTTATTCCTTACACATGTCAAAAGCATTGTTATCTTTATTTTTAGTTGTTTCACTAGTGTTAGTTTATTTATAGTTAGTCGTTTTATCCCCCCTCCCCCCATTTTTCAGAAAACCTCGTAACACCCCCTTAGGTCATTATATTATGACCCCCCACTTTAAGAAATTTTCCCCAGAGTACCCACCCCCCTGCTTATTCAACCCCTCCCCCTACAATTAAGCACAAAAGACTACTCGACATAAACTTATCTCGCATACTGAGGAAACTTCATATGGTAAAATGCGTCACCCGCTTACCGGGATCTCGATCATGCGCACCCGAGGTCTTGGTAGGCAGGTATATGTTTTTTCTCACATAATCGCAACTAAATTTTGTTAAGAGTTTGTTAACAACCCGAGATCTCGACTTGATATCATGTTATAACATTTACCCGATTCCCGAGGAAATACTTCCCACATGAACAGCCCCTAAGGCAAATAATCAGTCTGTGGAAAAGTTAAGAAAGTTTACTATTACGTTTTATAATAAGGTAAAATTAAACCCCATGCAGCAAGGGTTTGAGATTTTTATTTTACGTTTAATTGGTCAATTGACAAAGAAAATTTATTTGACGTATGTTTGATCACAGTGGATATTGTGTCGTGTTTCGTTATATATTTGCTTTAATAAAAAATCATAACGGAAAGCGAGTACTGAAATGCGAGAATCACTGTCAAAATAAACTTCTATCTAATGTGGACGTGTGGACTCATCAATTAACAGGTGGTCTGGTGCACAAGCGGTTAGTTTTTTCCCTCCAAATATCCTTATTAGCAGTTCCAAAGTCATATATTGGCATTTATGTGCTTTTATCAAATAGTTTTCATCATCTAAATCGTTTGTTTAAGTCCATTTCTTATTTCAAAGTTTCAGTTTTTTTTCATTTTGGACTGACGTCGTCTAAACTTTTTATCGTAATTATCCGCCAATGTCTTAACAAACATTTGTGTCAAGTTTTGTGTGTTGCCTTCTTTCTTCTCCCACTCTCCTCCCGCCCTTAAAAGAACTTGTATATTCATCACGCAGTTCACACACATAGTATATTTCACAGCTGGCAAACTTACCTGCCATATTTACTTACTCATCTGAAAGTACTGAAACTGCAGTTTCCATTTGACAAACAAACAAAAGAAATTCACCCAATAGGAAAATCAAGAATGGCTAGATTTAGACTCAAAACTTCCCTAACTAACAAACTACAATTAAAAACCCTGTAAATTTTAAACATAAAATTTTTGGGGAAAATATAATTGCATGGTGAAATTTGTAATTGGTTAAGGAAGGAAGTCTTAAATTAGACAATGCTCACTTGTTCTTGCCTGAACTATTGTATGATATTTTTCTGACTGTAGAAAATTAAATCACTTCTAGGAATAACAATGTCATCTGTCCTTTGAAAAAGGAAACCTCCTGGGACCGGAATTGCATGCTGACATTTTTTTAGGAGCTTCCGTTTTACAAAACATGAATCTTTGATTTAGTGGTTTCTATTTCGAATCGATAGCCACAAAAGGAAACGATTAACTAAAACAACAGTATCGGTAATCTCCAAATGTGATTGTTTCAAGTTCATACATCACATCTCTTTAAGTACATACATATATCGCTTTCACATAATTTCGTCATGTTTTATTTGGTTCAAATTTTCGGATTACGCATTTGAAAGTCGCTAATAGAATAACGATTTCACTGTATGTTTCAATTTTTATTGATTGTGTTATTTTTACCAAATGCCTAAAACATGGTTTTATTTAAAGGTTTAACACATTTTTGTTGATTTCAAACTAACAGAAAGATCGTGAAAATATGTAGAAAATGTGGATTTTTTATCTCCCATCAGATATTGCCCGTGAATGTCCGTATAACAAAATAAAATGTTAAATTATATAAGACACTCTTTTTGAACCTCTTCCAAAGCGTTTAAGAATTTTGAACTCTTAGAGCTTCTATTGAAAGTGTGAACAAATTCTTACTTCATTTTTGTTCATTGAATTTTAATGGTTCATTATAGATAAAAAAAAAAACGAAAAAAAAACGCTCTTATTAGTTATAATCATAACTTGCATTATATATTCTTATTTTCTAATACAACTTACATCATTTAAATACAACAACTTAAATATGATACAATATTCTAAAATATATACAAGTAACTTTATTACAAAAAAAATAAGAGAATAATGCAGAGAAGTAAAATAATATTTATAATAAAGCGTTAAAAACATATAGATGATTTGGAAGAATTAGTTTTTTTCTCTCCGACTGTAAAGCTATAAGTATTTATCTACATAATCTTTTATGTAACAACTAGTTTGTTATACTAAATTACTGCAACATACGTAGATAATATTCCCTTGAATGTTATGACATAACAACATGTAACATATATATAAAATTTATTCCACATCCTCTTATTCTTATTTCTTCACAACCTTTGGAAATAGAAACGATTTAACTGCCAATTCGCCTGGTCTTTTGGCTGCACAAGCTCTAACACATTGTTTCTTTCCATTGAAGCAAATAGTCATTTCGTTTTCATCTATTGCTTGACATTGAGCAAAGTTAGTTTGGCATCGATAGATGCATTTACCATATGGTGATGCAGTGGTATGGCAATAGGTAATTGCACATATCAGCATGCAACATAGGAGAACGTTTTTCCTTTCCATTTTTAATTGATTTCTCTAAAAAGAGTTAATCCCTTAGTATAGATACACGTGCCTATAACTGAAACGGAACATTAAACTTATAGTCCATGCAACAGCTTAAAAAACAGTCGAAACGTGTCACTTTACCAAGTTGCCAATAGTAATGATAACAAACAGAGTGTTACTTAAGAGGTATGGCTTAGTTCATTTTTAATCCTTCCTTAAGAAAAAGGCTTTCAGATTTATTTACATAGTAATTGAAGACAAAAGTTACTATTTATTTTGTAAAAAACCAAAGTAATAGAATATGTCGCCCTAAGACAGCTATGTTTTTCACAACCTTACACAATCTTGAATGAACTTTTTTATGCAATCAAAATTAAAGCTTGTTTTATTTCTGTGGACGATTTAAAAAGTATATATTTATAAAGTATATACTATCATGTTCAAGAAATGATAAACTTTCAACAGTAATATGAATACTGAACAGACAAACCGAAATAATATCTTCAATAATATATATTTATTGTTTGCCGAATTTTTAAAGAAAATCTTTCTGTCGTAATGTGGGACTTTTTTAAAAAAGAAAAAACGAATTTTGTAACAGACACTCTCAGAAATCCAAAACAAATTTTACATAGTCATTCCAATTTTTATTTTTTTTACCTTTAGAGGTTTGTTTGGTTTTTTATCAACCTTGTATAGGTTTATTTTTGTTGGCAAAATCAAAAGTGGGAAATAAAATAACGCTTTGGCAATCCCTGGGCAAGATCAGTTCTCATTGCATTTAAAACTCTTTTTAAATTCTTCTTTTATTTTGATAAATTTCAGTCTCTAAAATGTTACGATAAAAAGGTGGCCAGGAAACAATCTATTAAAACATAAACATTGATAACTCCCTTTATGAAAGTCCTAACACGGACAACATATTTTCAATCATCCTTACCTTAAAATCTTTATATCCTTTTTGGTTGTGATAATCTGATGCTATCCGGATGGAAAATAACTCACTCAAGCAGATGCGGATTAATATATATATACATCTACGTGATGTTTGCCAAACATTATATTCATTGTATTCCTATTTCCTTTACTTGTCAACTAAAACGCATATTTGATTATGATTCAACAAACTTTTGTTTTATTTTGTTATTTGTGGTGAAAATGTTTATCGTATTAAAATTATATTTACAATATACGTAAAAAATATCTCAGGCAACATATTTTTTCCAATTTTAGAGTAATTATGAAGAATAAAATGGAATGTTTGTTTGACTTTCTTTAAGTGACGTCACGAAAATTGGTTATGTAATTCTTTGTTGTGTGTAATGAAAACTAAAAAATGTGATTGTAGGAAAATTTTGAAAGAAGAAGAATGATGATATAAGAACGGAATACTTAACTATAACACGTGGGTAGAAACTGTTTTTTTTTATCCTGTTTGATTAATTTCATTAGTTTTTTTCTCAAAAATGAATTTTGTTTAACAACAAGTTAAAAACAGAAATTGCAAAACAAAGTTTTTTGACATTTTAAAGAAATGAGATTTATTAGGAAATCACATACTCCTTTTACACTATCAAGATTAAGGAAAGAACTGTATAAAATAAATGAGGTCTGCACTATCGTTTTTTATGTTTTAAAATTTTACTTTCAAGAAAATTGTTGTTGATTCATAACAATAAAGATTGTAGTGGTTGTAAAACAAGATCAAATCGGTTTTTTGGTGATAAATTATCTATATTTCTTAGGGGGTAGGACTATCTGGGCTAAAATAATATTCTATTAGTCTCCAAAAATAAAAAAATAATGTGATCGATCAAAACTTTTCCAACTTTTAATATTGCAACTGGTGGTGTTGTGATGGAGCGTTTGTTGCCATTTCGGAAGATCTTCGCTCCAATTCTTAATTATTTCAGAGACTATAAAATGATAATAAGTAATCCTTTCTTCTTCGCGTTCAACATTTATATCTTAGAAGATAGTCCAGTTGATCAGTTATTGTGCTGGCGCAGTTCCGTGCCTCAAATGTAAGCTTCATATGCACTAATGACACCTTCACAGGACATTCTGGAATAGCAACAGCAATAGAAAGAGGCTATCCTTTGTAAAAAACTGTGATAAGTGAAAGTTTCATATCTTAAAATTTCATGCGGAAATTCGAACCTTCTGCTAACAACATCTAAATCTGAAATTTACCTTTTAATTTAAAAAAAATTATTCAAATATGTGCTGCTAGAAATGGCACTGAAGTAACTATATTATGTCAAGAGTAAGAAATTGTTTTCTTTTTTAGATGATGGAGCTGCGAGTAATTAATAGTAGCTGCAAGATAAATGAGTTCAGTAATATACATAAAATAAAGACTGAAGTTAAAAGTCACTTATTTATATACAAGCACTACAATAAATAGATATCTTGTTTACGAAATTTGAACATTAAAAATTTAAACAATGGCCAATCCAGGGTTTGAAACACTGTTATTATTAATTGATCCCTATGTTCTAAATGACTGCAATAGACACATGCGCTCAGTCGTTCATTTTTATATTTTACTTAAACCTATTCGACAACATTTTTAATAAAATTCGGTTCTTTTTTGTGTGTTGATAATAAATATAGTAAAGTACCGTTCCAACATACAGCTTAATTAGATGTAACCAGGCGAAAACTATACCCATTGGAACTCCGCCAGACAAAAGAGGTTGTTTATTTTTATTATCCACACAAAACTCAAAATTGGCAAAATCTCAAATTTAATAACATTCTTTCTCACTAAACTTTTATCTAATAAGAACGTTTTTTCTGAAAAACGTAGCTGTCTAACTATAATTTTATAGAAAAATACTAAACTTGAATACTCCAGGGTAATTTTGGTCTGTCTTTCTACCATATTATACCATCAGGAAATACTTAATAAAGTAATTGTATTGAATTTTTTTGACGGTGGAATTAACGAATGTTAGTTGTCAGGCGGAACACAGCTACGCGCCAAAACAAGCAAACAAATAAGATCTTGAAATGAATTGACATTGTTTTGCCAAAATATTCACGGCCTAACGTAGCTAAGTGATGTTGTAACAGTTAGATGCAAGATTCGTGAGCGGTGTAACTTCGAGAGACAAACAAGAAGGAAAAATAATTATTATTTTGATCTGATCTCAACTTTTTGCAACAGAAACTCTTAGTAGCATTTAAATTCTCAATAAAAGGTGTAAAATTAATGATTTTAGGCCATGGGATATATCTGATGCACATACACTTGTTATGGACTGTTGTTACTGAAGGGAATTAATTTTAAATTTTGTGAGTTCTTGTCAATTTTGTGAGCATTAGTCCCCGCGTATACCATTTGGAAACTTACTATTGGCTAAATGCACGATAATTAATTTTTGCGAAATCGAAATTCTTGTTCTTATTTGAAAATACTATTTTTCCCCTTTAATTTGCCTAGCACTTATGATATGCGAATTTAACTTCAGTCGAATAAAAACTAGTTTCCGCAAAACTAATTCCATTCAGTTATTTAATGTCTGCATAAAAAAAAAATTAAGGAAGAAAATAGAATTTTTATTATTGACTTTCCTCTTTTTCGAAACAACGAAGTTTTATTTTCAGTTGTTGACGTATGATGTTTTTTATTTAAAGAGTTAGAACGCGGTTAGTATAACGGCAATACCAATAGAATTTGTTGGAAAAATCTCAAGAGATTTAGACAAACTTCGAGGGATAAGCTTATTTGGGATAAAAACCTTTTATGAAATGTACATGGCTTAAATATCAATTTGGTCGATCACCTTAACTAAAAAAAAAATGCCAAAATTTACCAGTTTTTAAATACACGTCAGTATCAGCTAAAAAAACAGAACCCTTTTTTAATTAACTTTTAACTTAATCTGATAACAAGTGCTGATCAATAAAAAAATCAAGTGTAAAGGTTGTTTTCCATTAGAGTGATTTTAAGGCGGGCGAAATATTTGCGTTTGAAAATACCCACATTTATTCCACTTGTTCATTTCTATTAGCTAACGCAGGAACATTTAAATTTTAAGCAAAACAACTACTAAAAAGAAAATACTTTTGGTTCCTATTATTTATAAAAACCTAAATAAAGAATGGATAAGCGTTTAGCTACATCTTTAATAAATATTGTCTTGCTAAATTAATTTTATTTGTACTCGCCATTACAAAGGTTAAACAAATTTGTTGTCTAAACTTCTTGAATCCTTATACTACAACTTACATTTAAAATGGTTGGGTTTCCTGCTGCTAAAACATATGTGAAATATTGTAGCATTACAACTTGATTTCCTAGCTTATTTCACCGCCATTATGTTTCTTATTAAATATCCGCGCGAATGAAGAAAGAACATTTAACTTTTTTTCCCGCCAAGTCAGCGTATCGACCTCGCAAGCTCGGCCTATACTTTTGACCTTGGGTAATATTTCTCGGTATAGATAGACAAAACAGTTTATAATTGTATTAGTATTGCCCGAAATAAACTGTTATTATATGGATTTTTATCCGGGTCCTGCATTTTACAACAAAAAATATAACATTATATGAAGGATGTAGAAACCATGTCTTTATAGAAACTACTCTCAAATAGAACGTAACTTCAAACTAAAAATTTATACTTTTTTTTAAATAGAATATCTTTGTAAAAATTACAGGTTTTTATTGTAGCTACAACATAGATTTCTTTAAAAGATACTTCTTTTAAAGTTAGCTAACATCTCTTTTTGTGTGTTTTTAGCTAAACATGTAACTGTCTATTTCAGTTTCCGATACTAGGTTTGTATTACTCTCTTTATTTTTTGTTCGGGTAAAATCGTTACCAAATCTGAAGTTATTTTTACTATTCATCGTGTACTTGGTTACAAATAAAAGTAAGTTTCACTTCTGTTTAGCTTTTGTTTACTTTTTTTTGTGGGTTTATTTACATTTAATGCTACCATATTTAAACTTTAAACACGGTTAGTATGGAAGCGGGCAATACCGTGGAATATTGCCCGCTATGGCGTAAGTTCTAACCAATCACATTGCGCGATATTCGAAAATATCGATGCCGCTCTTACCCGGGTTATAAGTGCTTTATTAAATAAATTATGGATATCCAATACATGTAGTAGCGAGCTTCTCTATCATTTTCAGTTACATTTAAATACCAAGTAGTTGATTTAAGATGTTTTTTTTGTCCTCAGTGATTATAAACTCTCACCGTCATTAGCTCGACCTTAAACCAACAGCCGTTACGTAGACCCATTGATGTGCTGTCAAAAGCTGTCTTTTTAAAAACACAACACATCTTTTCAATCTACTTCACATCTTTTTGATCTGACATTAATCTGAACAGGCTGTAAAATAACGGTCTTGACAGAAAAATACCCAGAAAATTACCTAGAAATGTTAACAGAAAGTTTTGATTAAATAAAGCTATGGTGATGAATTTTTCAGATATTATTGATATTTGTCTACTTTTAAAAGATTATTGAGACTGAAAATGGATCAGAAATATAAGAATATCGTAGGAACTTTTACAGGTTTAATACTGCATATGAAATTTATAAGACGCCATTGGGTAAATTAATATTAGGGGACCGTGTGAACTTTAGTTTTATCCTTGTTTGCATGTCAGTTTTATGTATACTCATATTACTAGTTATAATAACAAGATGTTTCTTCTGTTTTATGGAGTTGTCTTATTAAATCCTAGTCAGTAAACATTTCTGACAGTTCTCTATCCAAACACTACATTCCTTTGCGTTTAAGTAAGCGTTTGTTTACTTATCATAGGTGTTTTTATGCTGGTAAAGACCCGCGGAAAAATCTATGTAAGTCTAAATGCTGGTTTATAGATAATACGAAAACGCAGAATAAAAGACTGTCGGAACACTTTCGACGCAAGTATAAATGTAACACGCAACAACAAACGCAAAAATAACAAGAACAGGGTAACTGCGATCATTTAAAATAAAAAATATCATGAAAGTACTGAAAGCGAAGTCGTTTGAAATGATAAAAATATGATAAAAATCATATGCTATTAGGCACTTAAGCAGAAGAACTTAAAATTTAATGACGTTAGCAATGATTCGCTGATGCAAACAAATTTTTTATTATAAAATTTGTGTTTATCTGTTGCTTACCCTCTTTTGTCTACAGCTTGAAAATGTGTAGGATCATGTAGTTTTAAACAACGATTTAAGAGACATTGCGATTTTAACGGGATTTAACCGAAACAGGTTAGTTCATTAAATTAATTCCATTTTGGTTCCAGGTGGTTCTAACTACCCAAACAGTAGATAACTTCAGTTATATTCACCTGGTTCCAACGCACTTAGCCTCAAATTTAAAAGTGCAATGGCTTCTTTAATTTTGATAAACTTTTCTTTGACGTCAATATTGTTTTAACGTTACGTTTTGCAAATTACAGACATTGACGTGAGCATTTAGGTGCGCTGTAACGTCAAAAAAAAATTAACAAACACGAATACGTCAAAGAAAATTGACGAAACCACCTTTTTTTAAAGATCGTATGATTATAAGAGATTAGGTGATTAGGCCAATAGAAAATTCCACGTGTTTTAAGAAGCAAGCATTAAAGACCAACAATTTATTTGACATCCGCACGACACATGCATAATGAAAGTCTTCTACTTTCATAATTTATAATAGTCGCTTATTTTTTGTGTTTTCTTGTTCTAGCGTAAATGTTTTGCATTTTACATGCATGGCGTTTGTTGTTGGTCTTTGCACTTGCGTCGCATGTATGAACCAGGAATAGCAAAATATAATTGATTTCAAAAATTTTAATGTTGTATGGACGTACAAAATCTTTGATTTTGAAATTTTTAAAACCGCTGCTTTCATTGTGTGGAGCTTGAAATGTTAATTAAAATAACATTAAAATCACATGCTTTTAAGATCAAAGAGATGGATAAGGGATAGCTATGACCTTATCGGTTTCGAAAGAAGTTGGCTCAGCTTTTCAAGTTAATTATCCCCAAAATTATAGGTACAATCCAATGGCTTTACTATTAGTGATTTTTTCCTTAGTTGATTTGTAGATAAACAAACAAACAAACAAACATATTATTCACTTTAGAAAAAATCTTAGGCAGATTTAGCGTAGAGGTATAGTGTGATGTTTGCATGTAATATGTCAATTTCTTCAACGTCACGTAAAACAAGGCGGGAATATTGAAATACTAGAAAAGAGAATTCATTTTAGCGCGTTACACGTGCACGTGGGTCCGTCTGAGTCAATAAAATATGAACCATCCACTTTTCTTACTGTGTCCATGGTCCTGAAGTCAAAATAATAATTGAGATAAGTTACGCATATTACTATCACCTTGCTACAAAATATTAAGTGATAACAATAAATGATTCTTTACAAGCCGTGACATTTGTTCATCGAACAGCAAAGGGAAGTGGAAGATGCTTATTGTAACGTAAATAAACCTCTGTCCAGTAAGTGACGTCAGAATTTGACAAAGATGTTTGCACATTGATGTAACATGCAGACATGTTTTGTTATTGTTAGAGAACACTAATCTCACGCGATTAAACAAATAAATTTTTCAAACATAACAAAAAAGGAGCAGGTCTTGATTTAAATAAGACACACGCTGATAGTGTAAGGCAAAGCCGGCTAATTGCCGTAAGAATATAGGCGATTCAAAATAACCTTGCAAAATGCTCATTTGTATTCTAATTTATATTTTGTTTTTAAGTAATTTATTTCAGTTTACACATGCAAAGAAGTATGTAAGTTGAAAAAAAAATTTTTTCAAGGTAGACGAACCAGAAACATTTTACTAATTAAACCCAGCATGAATTGAGAAAAGTCATTGAGAACGGAAAACTATTTTGTCGATCCAAAGCGAAATTTCATATTTTCTGTTTATTTTCTCTTACTATATATGAAGAAAGATAGATTCAGAAAGAATTACTCTGTGTATAGTAAACCTTATTGATTCGCTAAAATTATTGCCAGATATTTCGATAAACATTAAAGAGTATAAGTTAGCAGGATAAACTCCATATGCACTGCTACATTAACTTTTGGTCTGCGCTAATAAAGCAAAGAAAACATTTGCTAAAAAAACTTATCTGTAAGTTTGTTGTCTTAGTGACAAGTAAGATATAATTTACAAATGTGAAAGAAAATAAAGACCTTATACTAAAAAAGCCAAAACTGCTTTATTATCTTTAAAACATATCCATTTTTTAAAAGTTTAAAAACACGTTTTTTTAGAACTTTTTTTTAAAAAAAGGGTTTTTTAACATGATAAATGAGATGAAGGCCATTTAGGTCATAAACACATGTAGCCTGGTACATCACCATGCGTTGCCATTTTTTCTGTAAATGTTTTGCTATGTACGTTTTATCATTCATTGTGCATTTGACTTATACTGACACTGCCGTGAGATTTCTTAATCCGTATTCAAGTATGGGATTTTCGTTATTTATAGTTAATAAATATTAAATCTTATTTCTCCTGTGTCAATAAATTATAAGCAATATAAACATAGATGATAGGAAATAATGACAACACTCAATCATCTAATAACTGTTAAAATAGCAATGTGGTTTAACCCTACTAACATATGTTCTGCTTCAAATATGAAAAACTGAAAAATTTCTACAAAAATCAATGGCTATTTGTTTGCTCAATCATCCCTAATGGTCTACACATTTATAAATCTTGGATGATTTAATCCATGAGAATAAATAACGAATCAATAAACTTTATTACAAAAGATTAGAAAGCAAAAGAAGAAAAAAAAAGCATTTAGTTTCTTGACTCGCTTGTTCTGCTCGTTTAGTTGGTGCTTGTTAGACTTTGTGTTCTTTTGGCCTTTTAATACACTACTAGCCTTGTATAGAACACGTACTTCTTACAAGCGTACAAAAGGAACCTATTTGAGTTTAGGTAGCTTTTGTCTGACTGTTGCTTGACGTGGCTGACACTTGACGCTAAGTGTTCCTCCCAAACTACCTGAACGTCCAGCGTTGCAATGAAATTAAAAGCTTTAAGCTTTTCTATACCAGTTTTATTAGCATTGTATTATTTACGCAACTAGACTACGGGGCAAAGGAAACAAGACCACATAAAAACTTAATTTGTGTTAATGCAAAGTGCAAAAGAGCTTGAAATAAATCTTGGGGCTATTCTCTTTTCTAAAAGAATTTTTAGCACACTTGGCAACAACAAATCATTGACTCCAATCTACAATAAAATGGAACAGCAGTAACTCATGGCTTGTTATACCAAAACTCTTTTTCGTGATTGCTTGCTAAACACATGGTAAAAAAAGGCAACGGAACATTTTCCAAGGACGTAAGTAAAAACATGTATCGTGATCGGGAAATTTGAGGAAGATACACAGGGTCAATACCTGCTTTCTGGGATATATAATTTTTCACCAAACCTATTAGTATCAGTAGCGATGTAACTTATCATAGGAGTATATTAAAAACGTTGAATTGAAAGGATTTGTGATTATCTGGTAGAATAAATTGAAATATCGCTTTAACTCGAGTGAATTATTTGATATTGATCGAGAGTTTAATATTCACTAAAAATAGCACAACAAGCCTTAGAACATTTAAAAAAGGCTGCACAATTCATATTTGCATTTTTTTCAGTGCCTCTATTGAGGAAGATATATTTGCTCTACAACGTCAAAATTCTTTCAGTAAAAGAATTATTTCATATTCTTAGTTTCTGTTTTTTATATCAGTCAACAAGCAGGTGCAATGCGAAATTAGATACGCATAACTTGTCTTTTATAATTTTCCGATTTCTGATATCTGTGTCTCAATGAATCAACTTGTTTTCATGCTCATTTGTATAATAAATTAAAATTGATTAGTAGAGTACGCCTTGTGCATATCAAAACATCATTTCGTGGATTTTATTTTCATAAGCTTACTTGTTTAAATAAATTGTTATTTTTGGAGTTCCAAATCCTAGTTCTTCTTTGTTTTCCCATACTTTAAGAGCAGTATGCACTTGGTTAAACCTTTGGGTTAGTGCTAATTAGAAAGGAAAAACGAGAAAGAGACTGTTTAGAACAATACACTTATCAAAAAACACATTGTATCTTGGCTCAAAGTTGATCATAACAATATAAGACTCTATCAAGAATGTTTCAACTACGTTTTCGGAATCAACGCAGGATTTTTGGAGATTGTGCTCCAATTCATCTGTAACTTTTGATTCAGAATTATTATTGTAATTGATGTTGCATGTCTATGGTTCTTTAATTTTACGTCATCAGTTTTTACTGACGTCATCAAGTTTAACACTAAGGTCAAATATTTCGGGTGATATAGAGTATTCTTAGATTTAATTTTTTCAAAATAAAAAATGTTATATTGGTAATCTTTAAGTGAATTGCAACCCAACGATGTACCCATGCATAAATGATCGAAGTTTAAAATTGGTTTTAATCCAACAAGCTACTACTAATTCAGATAAAGGACCAAAAAATTATTTTATTTTCAAAAGATAATTGTTCATAATATTTTTTATATTACATCTTAATACATGAAGCCTGACGATTGAAAAGCTCATACTGTCAACTGTTCATAAAACGAGAGTGACCACTTCGTTCCTAGTTCTATCCAACTTTTTCCACTCGAGCACAATGTAGATTTTGTTATATCTGTGACTCATATATTTTCCATAACCAAAGTCAACTAAAATATACGCAATGCATAAATATATAAGTGGCGAAACCGCGCTCTGTAGAGGAATCAAATGACTGAAATGGTAAATCTGGAAACAAAAAGTTTAATCTGCTCACGCATGAGGTACTTAGTGAGAAACATTTAAATAAAATTGCATAACTTCATAACAAATTACAACCAAAAAACGACCTGGATGAATAGCATTAAATTCCTTAATTATTTTTTTGCTTATAATATCAAACACGTTACCATCACCTTCAATATTATATTGCAAAAAGTAAGTTTTTTGTCCACTTTCTATAAGGATTAACACGAAATACGCAACGTTTGTTATAAAAGGAAGTTTCAGACTAGGATAAACTCAACTTGAATATCGTTTTGATTTACTGAAAAACAACAATACGACAATATTGATATTTATTCTCAATATAGGAATTTAAATATATGGAGACCAGCAAAAAATAGGGTATATCATTACCAAAAAGGGCGAGCGAAATTATTATTCCCCTTTTTTGAGTCAGGCGACTACAGATGGACAGATCATACATGTTTAAAAGCTAAAGGATTTAAAAGGCACAAAAAAAATACTTACAATACCTTATTTTCAATTTTAACAAACTAAACAGAGGTCTTTTCTTCGAGTTTTAATAACTTTAAAAATACACGACTGATAGACAAGTGGACATGGTAAGAAAATGCGAAACGTGATATTATCTCTCACAATATGATTATTATAAATAAATATAAGCATTATAGGCTATAATGTAAACTTGATATAATTTTTAATGAAACCATATCTTTCACAGTGATGTATAAGTTCTTCTTTAAAGACTGCCGCATATTATATTACATGATTTTTACACCTCTTTTACTTTTGCCGAAGTTATTCTATCTTCTTTGTTGACAAAATGTTTTTAAATCGACATGTACGGATACATATCATCTTTCCTCTTGAACATATTCTGTATTCAATAAAAGATTCCACTGTGGAAAAACATTGGTCGAAGTTTTGTGCACATCGCCGTAGGCAGCTTCGACGCTGCAATGGTACTGCATTGCAATCACTGGTTAGTATGATCATAGCAACCAGAAAAACACCAAAGAAAGTGACGTGAACCATTATTATTATTTATATACGTTTTAAACGAAGATGGTCTAGTACTTTGTGAACACCAATTCTGTTTCACCTTTATATAACCGCAGAATATAATAAGCCACGTGATTGGAAAATAAAATCATGGCTCCGATCAACATGCACAAAAGGCTATTTCTGAAAACATTTTGTTTACATTATAAATACACAAAAACAGTCTGTCATTTGAATTGTGTGCGTCTGGATTAATAACTTCCGTTCTTTTCAAACACTGTACTTACTCATCTTTTATACGACTTGTAACCTACGCATAAGGTAAAGTTTGTAAACACCAATTAATTTGATATTGTCTTCGAGTTTTTCTTTTCGTATTTACATAAAAATATATTTGTAATCCTTGCACCTCCTTCTAATCCAAACAAGACGCTTGTAGATTAGTATCTAATTTTTCTATTGCACTAATATCAAAAATAAAACAAATAATGACAACATAGTTATATATGTAAAAAAGTGTCAAATAATATGTAGGATGTTTTCAATTTTTTATTTTTATTTTGTCGTGTTTACTGTTATCATGCAATCAGCATATATATAGCATATGCCTATAAGAATATGACCTATTTCAGTGTCACGAAGTTTGTGTGCGGTAACATTATTGTCACAGTCTTTTACCTCGCAGTTTCCATCTTCTTCAACGAATCTCGTTTTTCAAAAAAGATCAATTAAAACATATATAAACCGTTGGGTATTGCTATTTATTATTTCAGTTTTATAATGAAAACTGCAGAATTTATACAATGGTTGTCGAGGATTCATAATTTTCCGCAAAAAATAGAAGATTCAACGCAAAATTGAGTTTAGTGATTTAATTAAACATTGTGTGCGGGTGAGTGTGTGAGCTGAAGCAGTATCTACTAAATCACTGCGGTAGTAACTAGTAACTAGTTGAAAATAATGTTAACAGGTAAAATATACCATCAATGAAAAAAAGCCCTTGAAACCCTTTTCTTTGACTGCAAAAAGTACTTACTATTCCAAGGTTCTGTTTGGAAGTTAAAACGTAAGTATTTTGAGATATTAAGTTTTTGCTAAAGGAAGTGATATTTTTTTAGTGATAATATGGAGATTTTGATGGGTACAATGAATATGACATTTATTTTACACAGACGAAATATAAAAGAACAAAAGAATAACAATAAATTGTTTTGTTTATATGTTTGTGTGTTTGTTTATGTGGTATTTTAGGGAAGTTGAATCACTACTTTAAACCACTGTTTACTCTTCGCTGATAGTTAACACCTAAGTCCCATCACGCGAAAAGAATTAACAAATTGGTCATAAAGGCTTTGATTCCGATAAGTAATAATTTTGGTACTATAACTTGACGTCAACTCCTTAAGTGACAGTTCGACATTAACAGCGGCTTTATGCGTGAGTAAAAGGTAAAATAACTATAATTGCAGAAAACAAAAATGTAGTCAACGGTAAAAGTGTTGTTAGCTTCTGAGGTTAAGGATGTCCTCAAATTAAGAAGACGCCGAAGATAAAATTCAATATCTTTTAAATAACATCTACCAGACAGCACGAATTATGTATGTAATTAGTGAAATATCTATAAAAAGAACAGACATGTGATTTGGCTGACCTGTCTTGAAAAATTATTTGATGTACGAATTCCAGTGCAGTGTAATTCGAAAGCTTGTTTATTAACCTTAGTTGTTTTTTGTACGTTGAAAATCACACAAAGATTTTGTTAACGTTGCGTTTCTGAAAAACATCTACTTTTGCTGTGATGAACCTAGGAGAAGATGAGAACAGTTTGACGTCATTAAATGTTACGTGTGTAATGTTTGTGTCATCATGTTCACGAGAAGTTAGTAAATTATCCAGGACGTAGTAGCTATGCAATGGCAATAACTGCGTCATTTATTTGTTTGTAAATATTCAGTAGGCTTCGTTTCCGTCAAAAATTACAAATCACCGCTTTATTTCCCGTGTAAGATGCCCATTTTGCCGAACAAGAATTTATCTGGTCTATTTCTCTGATGTATTTCTTTGATGTAACCAATTGATGTAAAATTAGAACTCTACGTTAGTACAATCCTAGACTAACATTCAGACGTAGGCTTTAAAAATAGGGCGAGTGTTTGATGACCCAAAGAGGAACGTAAATTCCGTGAAATTTAATAATCAGATTTTTGAACTTGGAATACGTTTGTTTGCATCATAGTTCAGTATCTTTTTAGGTTTTTCATGTCTTTTGCTGTTGGGTTGTGATTGATATTCTAAAGTTTATGTAACTAGTAATCGAAATATTGGTAGGTAATAATATAATTTTTGGAACTAACAAACATAATGACAGAAATCAGAGTTAATTGGATTGAAAATAGCAATTTTCAGTATGTTTTTTGGCGAAGCTGCATATGATTTCAGGTTGTTATGCTTTTTATATACCTACTTTTCTATCAAAAACTACTTTTCACAACATTTCTTACATTTTTAAACAACAAGTTGTAAATGTTAAAATTTTAAATGGCACTATTTTTCATTAAGCGAAATTTTTTTTGTACTGCATCGTTGATTAAATTAAACACTGTCTCGAATTCTTCTAAACTTTTCTGACACGTTTGTTGTGTGTACTGTCTGCGGTTATTGTACCAACCTTGTAAGCTCAGTTAGCACTTAGACATCGGGTGACATTTTGTGGTACAGCCCGGGGTAATTGGTTATTATTGTATTAGCGTTATATTTTACAAATCTGGTTTTTACTAAGTGGTAGTTTGATGTTTATTTTGGAGAGCTTGGCTACCTAGCTCACTACCACAACAGCCTTAGATTAACCTGTGATTTTTATAGCATATTAAATTTTTTTTAGAATTTCACGACAATTTATTCTATAAAACTGAAAAAAGGCGAGTGACTTTTGTAGCTATACTAAGTGATGATAACTCCTGTTTTTTTTAAACAGAATTGTTCAATTTTAAACTTTTTTTACGAGAACTTAATATTTATTTGAACCGCTGTTGAAAGAAGTTAATTTTTGGACTATTCAACAGATATGATACGTAAAATGAATCTGCACTAAGCACTCCGTCTAAATCTGTAGATCGGTTAATGTTAACAGTGGCAAAATAAAAAATGTCATTACACTAAATCATTTGCTTACGTATAATAAGCCTGGCAACAAGAGAGTATATATCATTTGGATATGCGCTGGACTCGGTAGATTTGGTTGCTCAGGTGGAGCCCCACCGACCCCGCATACCGCCATCTGGCATTTTCTTAACGCACGGATCCGTAAACCACACCATTTTCAGGGAAAGCCGGAGTAAACAAGGGAGAAAATATATCTTATTTGCAAAACGACAAAATAGTTTTGCTAAGCTACTTCACAACGTCGACACATTAGACTAAACGACTGAAATATCTCTGAGAACTTCTTATGCATGGGGCAACTAAGGAGCTCCTCAGACGAAAAACATCGCAAATTGCCTAACAGCGGGCTAACCAATATATTTCCAAACCGACGGGTATTGACACTATCAATAAACCCAAACATCTCTGTAAACGTTAATGCAAAGCTCACAATTCTATACATTTTCCTGATCAGTGCAATTTAAAAAAAAAATGTTTATGCACATTGTTGTTGATTACGTCATTAAAATATATATCTCTTTACTTGTTTGCCTCATGCCTAGTCATCTATTCTGTTATAACAATACCCTAGCCCTGTCTTTCTGTGATTTTGGTAAGAACGATAATTTTATGTCTCATTTCTTACCCTGAAAAAGAGATCTTTTTTGACGTTAATACATTAAATGAAAGTATTGAAGTTATTACATTACGCTTATACATTTTAGGCCAGATAACTTGTATGCAGATAAAAATAACTGAAGTTTCTACCCATGTAGGAGACTAGGGATCATCTGTGACTTTACTAAAACATAGCAGTTAGGGATAAATATTTTTGCGGGAAAGTTGCAACATTTACCTCAGGCATGTGGATAACAAAAGTCCATATTTACATCTTACGTTAGAATACATGCGACAAGCCTATCAGAAAAAACAGGAATGCGATGTACAAATGCTGTACAATTCGTTCAGGGAATGAATGAAAAGTGAATGAATTGCTACGAAAGAAAGATAAAAACAAGTAATTCAGACACATTAGCGCCAAAGTTAAATTCTTGTGTAAATAAGGTTATGGGAAAATATATAACAGTGTAAATAAAAATAATTGCTTACGGAAACAGTCCATTTTCCTTCGCTGTTATAAAGACAAAATCACTTATATAGTGTACATTAGAATCACTGGATAAAGTTACTGTAATCAAAGACTGATTACATTGTTTTTATATATATATATATTGCAATGTTTTGAATCCAGTGTGCATAAAATAGCTACACTATTTAAACTTGCATTCAAAAACCAATGTTTTCTTTAAATCTGAAATAAACTCCATTTCCCCTTAACTTCACTAGCTAAAATAGATTTTCTGGCATGTCATTTCAAATTTTGTTTACTTGAAAAAACTTCCTAAATGTGCCATTGATATACCAAATTGACCACCGCATAACTTAAGCCCCAATCTCTTTCAGCCATAAATGACGAAAGTGTGATAGGACGGATAGATGCACAAAAAGCTGGTATAATATTAGCCAATGAATTATTTAGTTAGGCAACTCATTTCAGTCAGTTTAGATTTTTAAAATATCTATTTCATCCGGCTTAATAGAGATATTTGACCCTCAACCGACCTTCGAAGAATCACGTTTTGCGAAAAATGACTCGCAAATTCTGTTCGTTAATTTTTGTTCTTTTATTATTCATTTTATTGAATTCCCGGAAATCTCAAAGTGTGCTTGGCTTCTTTCTTTGTGTTTTTTACTACCTCACTATAATGTTTTTGGCAGATTTATAATCAAATAAGAATATTCAACGTTGATTCTAATATTCTTTTCGTCCCAAGTAACAAAATTTTAAGAAGATGACATATATTTTTGTTTGTGCTAATTAGGTACTCTAAGTAACACTTGTTGATAGATCTTTTTGGTAAATTCCTTTCTAAGCATAGCTTGTTAAATGATTGGCCAGGATGTAATCATATTCGATATAAAGTATTTTTTGTACCAAGCAAAAGGACATAAAGCATGGACGATTTAATCGCCTATGGATTTCTTGTTTTAAGTACGAGTACAGAAAGCATGCCAAGACCAGTAAAAATCAAATCAAATAAAACAACAGAAACTTGGTTAAAAAAGAACATTTTCAACAGGAAACTGTCAATATGTACTTTCCACACAAGCTTAAGCCTCTCCTTGTTTTCTATTTGTTTTAATGTCCAACTTAAATCAGTTGTGTTGGCCCTTTTAAAAATATGTAATGTTTAATATTTAATCGAAATAGTAAAATAAATTATTGGTGTGTTATTAGGAACGAAAAAACATGTGGACAGAAATATTCAAAAAGATCTAGAGAGACAAGCCAGTTTAAACTTCAAGTATATATTTAGTACTAAATTTTCCTTATAATCTATTAGCTCGACACACAATACACTTTATGTTTTAATACTACTGAAAACTGTTGAATTTTGGTGGTCTTTTTAATTAAAACTAAAATACAAATATGTTTACAAAATTTGAAATGTGACAACGTTTTGCCAAACTAGATGATGTCCGCAGCTATAATGCTGTGAACTTCAAACGAAGAAGCCAAAGTGTTTACCTTTATTTTAAATAGTTACCTGTTCTAGATTTTGACATCAGAATGATTTTAAAGTTTAAGATACCTTATTCCAAAAACTAAGTTAACAAACAGAACTATAACAAACAGAAAATATGTTTAAAAATAGTTTCATGGACAAGCCGTACGTTTACAACATCCAGGCTAACATTGGTGAGTAAACCGTACCAGCGCCATACCATTTAGTTTGGCGTCAACCAAACAAATAAAATAAAATATGCATGTGGGTGGGCTTGCGATTGCCAAAAAAATAATTTTTTAAGTTTTAATTACATACAGGTTTTAAATTAACTAGTAACTTTTTTAGCGTCCTCGATATTTACACTTCAACCAGCGACATTTAATTCTGGAAATTCGCGTTAATTTTGTGCCTAGTTAAAGAAGAGGCGAACTGCGCACGGCTGCTGAAAAAAATTTCATGATGACAGTGTTGATTTTGAAGACCAGACCAACTCGCTGGGTCTGATCCATAATAAATCAATTTGCATGTTTTACAATTTACAAACGGGTGGCTAAATATGGGATTTCTTTGTCACGAATCAATATGCACAAAATAATTGAACAAGAAAAAGTTGAAGATCAAAATAGCAAAAATGTTGAACAACATATGACGAACATATTTTTATTATTTTATACTACTGAACCTACAGAAATTTGCAAGTAAGAAAAGATAACAAAATAAAAATTCGAACATATTCTTCTCCATATTGTGTGTTTGATTTCTTTTTGAATATTTCCGATCTGTATAATTATTAAATATGGCGCCATTTATTCATAACAAACTTCATCGTTCAAAGTTCGTGGTATGTTGTGGAAAAGAGACTCAAAACTTGAAAAAAAATTGTTGTTGGTCTTAAGTACAAAGAAGTTTAAACGAAGGCTATAAAATGCTTTTACTACTATAGTACGTAAAATATTCTGGGTTATCTCTAGTCAAAGGTCATATTTTTTATGTTTACTGGTAAGTACTTGCTTACATTGAGCCTATACAACCCTCTGGAAGTTCCATAAAATTGTTGTTTAGGAAGATATATAGATACTTAGACGTGAAATATATTTATTTATTTGTTATTATAGTGTTTATTTCAGGCTGCTATTTCTGGCTGCCACAAAATAATTTTTTTTGTTCGGCTCTCCTTTAATTTCCTGGAATAAGGTAAATGGTATTTAAACGCTTTCTCCTAATCAGATACAAATATTGATAGAGTTCTTAAAAACGGAACGGTAAAGTCACCTTTTATTTCAAGACATTCTTATTAACCAAAAAATCAAAAAATCTTTCTTAAAGCCCCAACCCATTTAACCGAAAGGGTAGTGATTTCCTGACAGCAAAAATTAAGCCATAACAATAATTTGACTTTAATTGAGGAATTATCTATTCTTCACAGATATTATTATATTGCATGAAGTATTAACTTCTATGTTGAGATTTATTTTTAGAAATCTTTTTGCAGATTAAAGTAAAAGTAACATGTTAATGCAAAAATGACGCAACTTAAAATTATCTATAAATAAATTATTTTTTATAATGTCATAACATAGCACAGTTTCTTCCGAGTAGGGATTAAAAATGATATCATATACTTCAAGTGACCTCCCACTTTGATTAAGAGTTGGAGAGAATTTTAGTTAAATCCCTTGTTACATATATTGTTATTTTTTAATTTGTACCTTGAAAATATAGGTACAGCGAGTGACATCGCCTATCAAAAGCTGTGTCTGTCTGTGGACGGTAAAGTGGATATCTTCCTTTTCCTTTGATGTAGCAGAAAATTTTATGTCTCATTTCATAAATTTTCAGACATTGCATGTCACATGCATTTCACAACAAGTGAAAAAAGTAGTGATTGCATTGCACCTTTATATTTGAGGTCTAATATTTTGGAAACGGGTGAAAGTAACCGATGTCATCTCTCGCATGGGTAGCAGCTAGGTGCCACCTTGGACCAAATTTGGCAAGGTTCTCAACTCACCAGCCTCAGGACAGACGCCATTAAAAAAGTTTTTAAATCTCAATCTCTGTAACAATGAAAAGCACATGATCCTATACATTTTCTTGATCAGCGTCTTAAGAATTACATAGTAGAGGCAATGAGTAAATGAATTTGTGAATAATATTTTTGTGTGTATCCACAGGTCATTGCTGACATTAGCAAAATTTTTAAACTCTTTTTCGCTGTTATTTTGGTCAACCTTTCAAGCCCTACACGATACTGGCAACAGGTAAACTAACTTCTAAGAATAATTTTTTGTGTATCGAAGGGCCATTACTGACGTCATCAAAATTCAAACGGATGATTTTTTTCATTGTTACTTTGCCTACGTTGATTTTTTCAACGGGCCTTTTCGACTAGTAATAATACGACTTCTATATCCATGTGTCTGTAACAAGTAAAGTGGACGTGTTCATATTACTTTGATGTAGCCGAAAAGATTATGCTTATTTGTTAACTTGTCTGACGTTACGACATAACGTCAATTACATTAATTTAACGTCGATAGCTTAACTTAAAATAACGAAGCCATTGTAACGCACGTTAACTTTTCGGCCAAAAAACGTGAAAACGAGTCGGTGACGTCTGTTATTTTCTCCGCGCAGGTAACTAGCGACAACCTGGGACGAAATTGGGTACGTTTTTTAAAACTGGATCCCCAGGCCTGTTTCGATATATACTGTTTGATGACATTTAGACCATAATATCTCAGTAACCGTTCGTCAAAAGCATATGATCATGAACATTTTCTTGATCAGACTAAACAATAAGAAGAAGGCGTTGAGAAAGTTCTGAAAAAAAGTGTTTGTTCATTGGCGCGTCATTCTTGACGTCAGCAAAGTTCTTAAACCTTTATATCTTCTTAACCGTCCATTGAAAGCACATGATCTCATACATTATTTTGATCAGTATTTCAGGTTCTATACAATACTGGCAATCAGTAATTTTTTTAAAAATTTTTTTAATCATTGCCTTTTTTAATTACTTTAATCATTGCTGACGTCATCCTTTTCATGGTTTCTCTGTCTAAGTAGATTTTTCTATAGGCTGACATGACTCCTCATTAGTTAATTCGATGCCTTTTTGTTTCTTTTTTTGGGTGGATGGGATGGTCAAATCTTTCGGCGTTTGTAAAGTCGTTAGATGATACGAACATTAAAAGAGTAGAGCACGTGATAAAGGTGCTCCAATGTAACAAAGATAAATTCATTTATTCACAATATAATATAAAGTGATGAAAGTCACACTGGATCCCTTATTAAACAATATTAAAATTCATTGCTTTTCTTCATCGTCTTGAATCTTAGCCTTAAAGTTTCCATTGAAAGCTATACTTAGTCGATTTTTCGTGGTAAAATCAAATGTGTCTGCACTATTTTTTTATTTGTCGTTATTGAATGAGAGAATGTTAAGGAAAACGTATAATGCCAAAAAAGAAGAAAGGATGTGGGTGACAAGTATTTACTTTAAAAAATCAATAACAGGGAAAATCCTTTCATGTAAAAATTTAAAATTTTATGTGCTGAACAACTTCTTTTTATGCAAGGCAAAAAAATTATGTAGCGACAGTTAGTCGTCAAATGTGTTTTCAATGCTGCAGTACATGCGTTTGAAGAGGCCGAACAAAGAATAGTCTTTAAGTTCGTTTTAAGGTCCTTTTTATGATTACATTTAATCAAAACTATCTCATTTTCCGTTTTTGTTTTAACGAAAATATAAAAGGATTTGGGAAACAGGAAAAGCGACAATGAGCTACGAAATTTCATCACATTTTAATTTCTACTAAGAGCCAAGTCCTAATTGCAGCGGTGAAAGAAGGCGACAATTCAGCGGAAACTAGGCTTTATTGTCCTGAACTACGCGCATTGTCTAGTTAAAGAATTTGTAGGCACTTTCCGGAACGGAAAAAGATTAATTTTCATTAATTTAAATTAAACAATTTTATTTTTTAAACACAGTTTTTTTCCCTATTTTTTAGTTAACATGATTATGCCTGCATTAGCTCAGTAAACTGGGTTTACACAGTACATCTATGGAATTATTAAGAAAATAAATTTCTCACAGCGAAGTTTAAATAAAAACACAGGATACTATGTCATAAGAAGAATTAGATACCCGTCATTCTCTATTTCGCAGAATAAATTTTGCTCCAAAAATTAATCCATAGCAACAATAGGACGGGCGCTTGATATGGCAAAACGCGTCGCAAACATTGGGGTGGAGAGTTTACAAATACGCCCTTTTTGCGCCATTTCCGGTTTAAATAAAAATACAGGCTACAACCTGTCGATATAGTTTCATAGCAAAAATGGTAGCAACAATTTTTTTATCTTATGAAATAAGTTTCTGTGGAAAGAAATTCTAAAATTAATTTAAACGAACTGAAGCACTAGAAAGCTTATTGAAACTGTTGTTGTACTGACCTTCAAAAGTGCAGCTATCTCCGCTATATTTAAGTATAAAAGCAACTGCTACAGCTACCATATAAGGTCCTATATAAAAGGTAGCTAGCAGTCAAAGATAACACAAAACAAAAAAAATAAAAGACATTTATACCACCCTAAATAAAAACAATCTAGCTATAGCTAAGTTAGTAGTTCCTCTGAATATTTCATGATGTAAATTCAGTTTGTTTCGGGTTTATATGTCGCTATGAAACCTGATAATATTCATCTTTACATGTAAATATATATATATATATATATATTGAGAAGGGAAAAAGACAAAAAACAAGACCTCAACCTCACCCCTTTTAACATGACCTTTGTTACCATGGCTCTGATCGTTGGTCTTTCGACATGTCGAGATCGCGAAGAACGTGGATTGGTTATTCATAAAAATAGGGCTTCTTGATTAGTTTACTACGCGCAAACGGTTAAAACAAAGTCAGTAGCTATAATTTATTACATTCATTATTTTTAATAAGAAAGTTTAATGAAATCTGGTCATTAAAATCAGTGAGGAATTTTTTTCTATGTAAATTTAGAGTTTTATAAAAATTAGGTAAAGCGTTGAAATGTTGCGAGAAGGGGTAGTATATTTTGGCCAACAATAAATTTAAGGGAAATAAACCGTACAGAAAATTTTTTGATACCATCACTAAATCAGAATTAAAGAGATAATGTCTATTTTTGTGATTTTATTGGAAAATGTTCTTTGAATAATAAAAATTTTGTATATTCATCACGTGACTTACACCTGGTTTCCATATTCCAAAACTTATTAATATTAACAACCTGATTTGGGAAGGTATTGTTGTTAATTATTTTGCACAATTGGCAGATCCATTTACTAGTGTGAGGCCACCCCTCTTCACTGGTTGGAACGTACTCATAGCGTTGTTTCCATTTAAAATATCTGTTGTACAAGGTATCGTTGGAATCCAATACTTTTAAGTATTCAGTTAGTTTTTGTATGCCTTTAAAATCTTGTACTCGAATGTAAGAACCAGGTATAGCTAGGTTTGGATTTGAATAATCCCCACCTCCAAGAACTACTGGAATAGCACCATGTGAGATAGAATTCACCCAGTATTTTTCAGATATGTAATCTTTGCAGAATATGTTCTCAAAGGCTAGGTAAAACTTGTAACCATCAATACAAGTCTTATTTGGGCAATACACTTTATTCGCCATAATATTTTTCCAATAATTGATACAATTTCCTCCGATATCGAGACTCATGTATTTAGAAAATCGATACACAATTGATTTTCTTAGCTGTGGAAGACAGTTTGTCACGAGCCAGAGAGAAAATCTTTTTTTGTTTGCTGCAAAATTCTTTTTAAGATCAAGATGTTTCTTACGCTTTCTATAAGTTCCATACGGAATAACAATGTCACTATCCTTTGAGAATGTAATAGTAAGATTTGCTAATATAGGATTATTATGATGACGCTTCTTAGGAGCTTCTGTTTCATAAAACACCCATCTCTGATATAGTGGTTTCTGTTTTGCTTGGATAGCCGCTAAAGGAAGCGATCCACTAAAAACAACTGCGTCAGCAATGTTCAAACGTGATTTGTCATATGTTCCCACACAATTTTGAACATGACAGTTTTTCAAATACTTGTATATTTCCCTTTCTGATGATTTTATCCAAGGCTTACCTTCTAATGTGTAAATCAGTATAATTTTTGGATTATTAGAACTTGTGTGTGTTGGACCAGGGTATATCTTCTTTGTGAAGTTATTATCTTGCTGAGAAAAATTTCTGTCATCGCGATGGAAAGCTGTCAAGAGAAAAAATATAGCTACTGCTGCTAAGAATGTAACAAAAAATAATTTTCTAGTTTTTAATATTCGCTTCATTTTTACTAAATACGATGTGCAAAATGCAAATTTTTTTTAAATGTATTCTCGATAAGTAGACATATATTATTCAAACCATAATGAAATCTTGCAAGAATAGCGTTTCATGAATATTATTCAAGAACATATACACTGTATTTAAAACTAAGAACTATTTTGATTCAGTACATGCAAATGCTTTGATGTTATTTGATGTTATCGAGCATAAAGATAAAGTTCAGATATAAAAACATAACTTATTGGTAAAAATAAGAGTGGTTAAATTGATTGGTGGTTAAAGACAAATTGGGTATAATTGCAAGAAAAAAACATAATACTAAAATATGTGATAAAAAATATATAAACATGATTGGGATTACTCGAATTACTCCATATACAGCCTTTTCCCTGAAAGCTAAATCTTTTGAATTTTAAGCAGTACCATATCCGTCAAAAAGTCAGAAAAAAACATTTAGCAAAAAATTTAGCTACTATGATATTATTTAGTCACTTTTCGCCGACTAATTTCTTAGTCAAATATGATATAAAAGATTGATTTTTTAATGCTTTTTTTCTTTTAATAAAAAACAACAGCAGAAGGACAATAAAAACAAATCAGTAAATTCCAATGAAATTTTTTCTTCTTTTTTTGTTTGAAATTTTTTTTGCTTTCTTCCTTAACTTCTTCTCGGCTCTCTGTTTTCCCTGATATAATTATTGCTCTACTCCAATCGTAGTTTTTCTTCTTTATTTTTCAATTTGACCTCAATCACATTTTTATCGCCGCTGTTTTCGTCGCCGCTTTCATTCTCTTTAAACACTGCATACTCATAGTCGTACAAGGTAGCGACAAACTGGTTTATCTCAAATCCGGGGAGATGGAAGATGCGTTGTAGTTAGTTGATATCAAGTACAACCTTGAAAAGGATTTGTATGCTAAGGCTGAATGTTTGGCCCACTTCTTACATCAAGATAGCCAAGAGAGGCTACTTCTAGTTGATTTACAAGGGAGTGATTATACAATATATGATCCTGAGATTGCTACGTCTAATGACCTAGAAATGGATAATGAAAGATATTTTTGCTCTGGTAATTTGAATGAAATGGCGATTGATAATTTCTTTAGCCAGCACAAATGCAACCTGTATTGCAAACTTCTGTCGTTAACAGAAATAGAAATGGAATCAGAGGAGGACAAAGACTGGATATTTTAAAACTACATATGCTATTAGGTGGAGATTGTTGTTCTTATTTTGTTATAAAAATACAATACAATATATTGTGGCATGTTTTTGTTGTAGGGAGACATTTTGTTCTTTAAAGTGCTTTTCGTTGAATATATTTTTTCAAAAAGGCACTGCATCGTTATGTTATGTTGTTCTTATATTTTCAAATTTGTTTAAATAGTCCAGTCTGAAGTAGATTAGCTTTTTGTATGTTATTTTGTTATACATTATGTTACAAAGAATGATATAATTTGATATATGTGTCCAGTTACTAAAAATTAAGCAGTTCCACCTTGCGATATTGAAAGCTGTGATTTCAAAAACTTAAAGCTGTGACTAATTCATTACACTTTAAACCTAGCGGACCAGGAAGTACATCAGTAAAAGTTTCAACTTCTTCTCCAGTGAGATAGTGATTTGGTAGACTGTCCAAATGTGCCAATTCACTTACTTCCTCCAAAGACTCCTCAGTTATGTTGATATGTTTGTCCTCAGCGTTATATTTTTCTGGGAATGAAAACATGTTATTAGGTATTCCAGTTGGTAATTCTAATCCTGATTGATGCCTTATGCGATGAGAGTTCCACATACGACAAAATGTATCGCATTCTCTTTGAAATACAGGAATGAAAATATAGGATAGCATTTTACGATCGAATGTGCAACTCGGGTCATACAAATGGGATAATAGTAAGACCATACACTGCTCCTTTAAGTATTTTTCGAACCGTTCATGCAAATCCTTCCACGATCTTTCTATTTTGTTAGAGGTTGATTTCCCATACTGAATACACTTCTGTCCTCCAGATCACAGAATTTGTCAACTAAGTATGCATGTATCGTTGCCATTACTCCAGTCTCGCTTCCACGATCTATGCGTAAATACATAGGCAATTTCTTTGTTTCTAGAAGATACTTAGTGTAGAATTTTCCAATCAAATTTGGGTCAGAGTTCGACGTCCATACTTTAAGAAAAATTATTTTTGTGGAAAACGTGTCTAGACAACCATACACGGCGAGAGGAAATGTGGAATTCTGATATCCCATCATTTTGTCATGCCCATCAAAAGAAAAAGTCCATCCTGGCCCATTAGAAATAAACGGTCTTTTCAGAGTTTTTTTCTTTTTTTCACATCTCTAGACCCCATTCCATCAGGATCTAAATCGAATAACACATCTGCTACAAGATTCCCAGGTACACAAATATGGTGTTCCGTTCTGAGTTTATGATTCATGGCGCGATACCCTAGTAATTTGCCAGGACCTTGCAACTCACATTGAACGGCTTCCTTAACAGTTGTTAAAGGCTTTGCATTGTCGACATACTTTTATTGAAAAAATTTCAATCGCCTGGCTAAGGTTGGAACAGTCCAGCAGTATTGTGGATACTTCTTTTGAACAAAGTCAACTATTTTTGACCGTTTCATATTCTGTTCCACGTAACATTTCAGTTCCTCATGCAAAGAAATATCTTTGCGCCAATCAGCCATGTTGTCTCATTTAAACAAGCCCTGCATAAGTTACGCGTATAAAGCAGACCAGCGTTGTGAAGGGGAACTTCCCGGTGATCTTGATTTTGATACTCATGGGCCACGTCGACGGTTTTCATTTTAAAGAAAAAGAAAAGAAAGATAAACAATACAACAATTTTGTTTTTACTTTATATATTTTTTCTTTAAATAAATAATAATTAAAAAAAATAATAAAATTAAAATAATAATTAAAGAAAAAAAGAACTTCTAAGAACGATTTTTTTCAACATTTATTCATTTTATTGCTTTTTTACGTTGATATCAATGGGCCACCATAATCTACTGCAGAAGTTTAAAAATTACGCTACTATAAAATTTACATTAAATATTTACAACAACTTTTGTGCTTAAAAAGTTGTACAGACTTAACAACGGAAACGTTTAACTCATGTTATTAAATAGTTTATATGTCTCTCTTGAAAAATTGCGACATTTTTGTTGCTGTCATAAAGTCTTTTTTGTTTTGCATGCATTTAAACACATGTCTTTCCCTTTGTAGCAAGTTTTATAGCCACTAAGGTCTTCAATGCTTGAAAAACATTGATTAAAATCTGAATGACAAGCTTGTGCGCAAAAAAAACGTATTGGCGCGCACAATGTGCATTCAAGTGTAGAGACGTATAAAATAACAAAAAAAACATAAAATCATCGCAGCCATTTTGACCGTATCAGCTAGTACACAACTTTTAAAGTGAAAATAACGTTTTGCCATTTTATGTATTCAAGTAAAACACGTGACCAAACATGTAAATTGACTCATGTTTATCAGCTATTCCTTTTTCGTTCAATTCGTGTTGTTTACAGTTTATTAAAAACGTCCACAAAAGCCTTTAGAAGAAAACAAGTACGGATCATGTGAAATTTTAGACGTGACTGAAGTGCGTTTTTTAACAATGCGGACGACAGTTTGAACTAACTCTCCAACTGCAGCTGCCATTAATCCTGTTACAATCTAAATGAATAGTCCTTATTAGGAAGGGTGCTGATTTGTTAAATTTTGGTGTTTAAGAAAAAAATTAATTACACAGCATTTTTCTCATTTATCAATATGTACGAATTTCGAAATAAAGTCATTTTGCGGAACTTTGACACGCGCTTAACCTGATTTTCAAATTTTGTCATAAAAAATAGAAGAAAGATTAAATCAGTTTTGCATTTTGATTACCGTGTCGATGTTATTATCGTAAAGGTGCTCACGCAAATAAAATTATTTGGGGGTTCGTTAATACAACAATAACTGAATAACACGGTCTGTTTCACAAAATATCACTCCAATGTTTCAGTGCCGACCGAGCTTGCAGGCCTTCTGCAATTATCACATACAATTTCTACATACAAGCGTCGCAAGACATATGTTCACAACAAATGACGTTGAGGGAATACCTTATTACACGAAAAGAAGTAGTCAACTTAATAAAGCGGAATTAATTATGAGGCATGAAATTACCGCGAAATTAATAAATTTCGGTATTTAAGTATGTATTGATTAACGCGAATTTAAAAAAACCAAATATTTAAATGGCATTATATAACGCGAATTTTCAGCCATTAAAAAATTTCTTTTCTGAAAATTAGATGAATTTAAAGCAAAGAAAGAACAGCAGCAATGGGGTATGCATGGCGTCCTTACTAAAACAGGAAACGAGCAAAAACAAGCATACACGAGCATAAATCACCAGAAACGACCAGGAAACAAGCAAAAACGAGCATAAACGAGCAGTAAACGACCAGAAACGAGCAGTAAACGAGCAAAAACCATCAAAAAGCGCAAAATACAACCAAAATACAAGAGCAAATGGCTATATGATTGGCGAAAAAGATCACCAAAATGCTTGATTATGCTCCCACGTTTCATTCATTTCTTGTTTTTTTCTGGTAAGCCATTGCATTGATGTCTCACAACTGAAGTTATCCGGGGTATTTTGATTCTTCTTGAATTGCCACTGACTCGGGCCTAAAAACAATATTTTATTATCATCAATAAAATAAACATAAAGTACATAGTAGGAGTTGGCAGTAGAAATTTTTTAATATAATAAATGTTGAAAAATGTACCTGGGAATGTTGGATGTTTGCCACTGTTTCAACTATTTCATATTGAAGAAAAACTAAACAAATTTAGAAGTTTCTTCGTGAATGATTTTTAAATGTCTAGACATGTTTTTCTTTCTTTTTTTTCGACACGAAACTTTTTTCGCAAAGTCACGAGAAAATCGTGCAGTTAGTTACATGAAAACGAAGCTTTCGGCCAAATTTAAAACGACCTGGGGTTTCGAAGATATTATCTGTGAAATAGATATTACAGAGTAAAGCGCTAATTTACTCTGGTGAATCGTCCGTGGGTCATAGAGAGAGAGAGAGAGAGAGAGAGAGAGAGAGAGAGCACAGGTTTTATTAATTGTTAACTGCTGGTTTCTGGTCGTTTCTGTTTGTTTCCTGGTCGTTTCTGCTCGTTTCCTGTTCGTTTTTGGTGATTTCTGCTGGTTTTTGGTCGTTTTCTGTTTTAGTAAGTACGTACGCATAGGCAATCCTTATCTTTCTGATATAACATATCATACAATAAAGCGGTTTAAACTAATCAAATTTTGGTTTCGTTGGCGAGCCTCCTTCAAAGTGTCTGTGATAACAGCTGCCTTTCATCCCGTACAACGCCCTAATGATGCTTCTCCCCTTTTCTGATTTGAAATGTTTATAGATCTCCTTTATGACTTTTGCATGGCGCGGCTTCAAACTTGAGGGAGCTTCTATAAAATATACAAATGCTTTTTTTTAACTCCAACCATTAATTCGTAGATACTAAAAGTAGGAACCAGCAGTAACCAACAGTAACCAGCAGTATTTTGAAGTAACTACCAGAGAACCACCAGTATTATGAAGTAACCGCCAGAGAACCAGCTGTTTTTTTAAGTAACCACAAGAGAACGAGCAGTTATTATTAATTTACTCCAGATAAGGCAGCAACAGTGGCGCAAAGGTGTTGTGATTTTTATGCACAACACTTCGTGACCTTAAAACTATCAAATATGATAAATAAAAGGGCACCTAGTTTCCAGGGAATGTTTCTGATATTTTATGCTCTTGCTAACCAGCTACTTTTAAGTTATTTTCACGAGGCCCAATAAATAGATTCGGCGAAGATTAATTTTCGAAAATATAAAAAAATTCGCGGAATTCGCAATAATTAACCAACTTAAATTATATATTTATTTATTTCGCCTAAAGATAATAATGGAAACAAGAAAAACAGAACGGAAATATTATTTGCAGGATTAAAGTTCATTGTTTGAAATAAACTGTGAGAAAAACAAACGTAAATTTTCTGCTGGATGCCACGATGTTTCTCCACAAAATTTATTAATTCATTGGAACTTTACTTTGTCTACCAAAAGAAAAACCTTCTGTGCCTCAACTGTTGCAGAATGTCCGTGTTACACCAGACATAAACATTTCAGAAAAATGGGTCATGAACTGTGGTGTACATTATAAAATGTTCCACATTCGAAGCAGTAGTTGCGTTTATTTCGTTTTACCTATTTAACTGGTCGTTCCTTGTAGGCACTTGAAAAAATCGATCGCGTGCAAGAAAATTAAAATCCTCCGAGCCCATTCATTTAGATTGACCTTTTGACTAAAACACATTTTTACTACGACACGAAACACGAACACGAAGAAACACAAAGTTTATTAAAAGGAAAAGCTTAAATACAATTAATTCTGATATATATCACAACAAAATCTCAGTATAGGTTACGGAAAATAGCAAAGTGCGGCTTCTTTGTTACGTGGTGTCATTCGTAAAGACTGAGCCAATGAAATAAATTTTCAGGATTTACGTACAGGACGCTTTGGTTACACTCATAAGCGCGAGAAATGCACACATAAATTTGGTATTTATTACAAAATACCACTGGGTTTGTTTACAAAAGAGAACAGCCTCAAAGTTGTTTGATGTTGTTCTTACAGGTAGTTTAGCTACCTTATAGCTAGATTTAGAATTAAACTTGCATTTAATACTTAATACTCAGTAAAATAGGTCAAGTTTGAATATTAAACTTTTTCGCTAGCTAGATAGACTAAGTATGAAAGGACAAGGCTGAGCTTTTTAGCTGGGTTAAATGTCAAAACTTAAGAGAAAAATTACATCACAGTTTTTAAAATTACCTGCCGGAAAATTCATTGTTCATCAAGTTACGCCATATGGGTAATATGGAAGATATCTTCATAAAGAACATCAGAAACTTTTTCATGTGGATTACTTTCACATTACCAAAAAAAATTTTTTTTTAAGATAAACTTTTGCGATTTTGTCATTTATTATTTTTCAAATTTCTGGGCTGGAAAATTTTTAAGGTTTAAAACCCATGTCCCACGTTAACTTTTTCATCCTTATCCTAATGTCATATATATATACATAAGCTATGCAAAACTTTTGCAGAAAATAAAAACACATAAGAAAAAAAGGTTGTTATTAAAATATTATAAATTAATTTCAAACCGTTTAGTCCCTGTAGCCATTTTGGTGTCAGCGGTGTGAAAAACTATATAAAGTAAAATTATATTACTTCAGTAAAAATTTAAATAATGACTTGAAAATTAGTATTACATGTTTTTAGACCAGTCTGATGAAATGAACCCAAAGATTTTTTTTACTACTATCATAGTTTCTGAGTTCTTAATTTTGGCCATTTTTGGAGACGCCGATAAACTTTTTTTGACAGCATATCAATTTTGACAAGCCAAGTGTACAGAAAACATTCAAAGTGATTCTCAGGATTAAAAATAATTCAAACAGATAAAATATGTCCCAGGTTTAGGACCAAATACCTTATTCAGCTAAGAGAAAGTGGGAATGTGCTTCTAAAGCACAGTGCCAAATACATAATCTAAAAAGGAACTTATTATGCAAAAGGAAGAATGCTAAACAACTGCATTTGCTTCGCAGAAGTAACAATAGTCTTTATCATAACTCCTGTGAATGTTGGTTTATGAAAAATATCATGCACCTTGTGTCCTCCGTGTGACACAGTTTACCCTTTACTAAGTCTTAACCTGGACAGAGACTTTAGGTCTTCCCGCTCCGAAAGAATATTACTTCTGGGTATACTTTCCCAAATTCTGTTATTTCATAATAGAAACCTGAAAATCTACAAAAATTTATTTATGAAAAACAGGTTCCTGTTTGATAAGGGAAACCTGAACATTTGCAGAAATCTGTTTCTCGTGACAACATATTTAACCAACATGCAATGCCTTGCATACTGAACTAGCTATATACTCAAAACTCGACTGTTCACTGTTATGAGAGCTCCAAATAGCTAGAAAATAGCTTGAAAAATCTTTTGTGTTTTTTGCTTTTGTACTTTATCACTTAATTATTTAATTACAAATGTGCCCCTGGAGTGCTGGCATGGTACTAGCTATAGGTATAGCTTAAAGTCACAAAATTAAAGTTATCCAGATGTGACCATCCCTTATCATCAGACATCAGAAAAGCGTTTCTGTTCTTTACTTCTCATTGTGGGGTGCCTCAAATTCTTGTAAAGCCAATGAAAAAGAATTGCTTAAGACTTCCTCTTCTATCCCTTGCACTACTCATGGCATTTCTTTGCATGTCTTCAGTTCCAAGCCACGATTTCTTAGCTTTCAACCGCGTCTTGCTCACAAGTTTCGGTGCTAGACAATATGATGGACAACGTCGAGAAATCCTGTGTTATTTTGAAAAAATGTGGTTTTGCCTTATGATTTTCAGATTTTTGCTACTGATATCAGCATATTTTAGCCCTCGAGTGCCACACCTCCGTATATATAGGAGTTAATTATCTTTAAGTAGATGTTCTGTTGTTATATAACTTACGATTTCGATTATTTAATTTGTTAATTTGCACAGCATATGTAGTTAGGTACCTTATCGGCAAGAATCGCAAAATGTTTGCTAAGCGAGTAATATTTCTCGTTAATCAACATTTTTTGGAGTTTTTTATTTCGATCAAATTTTTTTTGGTGATTCTTTTTCTTTTTACTTTTTTGTGAATTTTCATTTTTTTTTAATTTTTCAATTTCTACGAAACCATGACGGCAATAAAATAAACACCAAAAACAGCCTTTATATCAGCCTAACTGTTTTTAGTGAGCGTATCAGTGGAAAAAGCGAGGGAAGAAGGGAATGAAAGAAGTTGAGTACCAAATCAGACAAAATGTTTAAATAAAAGAAGAAAAAAACCATTGAAATTGACTGATTTCACATTTTTCATTGTCCTCTTGTTAAAGTTTTTATTGGAAGAAAAAAGTCATTTTCGAAATGGAATTAATCGGCAAAAAGTGACCAACTTATGTCAAAATGACTAAATTATTTACTGACTTTTATTTTTGGCCGATTTTTTGTTGCTAATAAGGTATTCAGTTCTTTTTAATTTATTTTCACTATTGTCAGTCCAAAAATGTCATAACAGTTAAGGTTGAAATAGAATAAAAATTAAAATTCTTTATATTTGATCGGTTAGCGCTTTTGCGCGTTAAGCCATTATTTTCTTGCTAAATGTTTGTAACCTTGTCACATGTGTTTCGCATGAAAGAGGCTTTTTTTAAATTGTAAACTTACACAAGGACTCTCAGTTCAAGTATTCCTCATATATAGTACTTAAATATGTCAATCAAGATAGTGTTTTTTATATCCTTTATCAGGAGAAGTAGGCCTAGTTGGGATTAAACAAACCACTGCTGTATTGAACCATAGCTACTTTGTCATGTCTTTGTCATTTTTATGTGTAATATTTGGATTTGCAATTCTAGACATAGGTCCTGCTAATTGTGACGTGTTTAAACAATACAAGAAAATCTATAAATTGCAAGACTTTTATTACAAGTAACACTATTTAATATGGATTCATCTGGCTTTTAGTTATTATTTCATGATTTAGGAACTTGGATAATAGGTTTTTTATAAACATAGATGTAAGAAAGAATCACCATTTGATACCAATTGATACAACCACTAAGCTGGCCTCAGAAAGGTACATCTATTGTATATCGTAGTCGATAAAAAAGATCCACTATTTGAATTTTTATGACGTCAGCAATGATCCGTCGATGCACAAAAGTTACTTAAAAGTCCTATTACTTCAGTAAAAATTGAAATAATGACTTGAAACTTAGTATTATATGTTTTCAGACCAGTCTCATGAAATGAACCCAAAATTTTTTTTACTACTACCATAGTTTCTGAGTCCCTGAATTTAGCCATTTTTGGAGACTCCTATAAACTGTTTTTTGACAGCATATCAATTTTGACAAGCCAAGTGTACAGACAACATTCAAAGTGTTTCTCAGAATCTGGACGTCAGCAATGATCCGTCGATGCACAAAAGTTACTTAAAAGTCATATTACTTTAGAAAAATTTTATTGTGTAGAGCTTGATATGCTGATCAAAGTAATGATAGGATCACGCGGCTTTAATCAGCGGGTAAGGGGGATAAAGCTTAAACATTTTGCTAACGCCAACCAATGTACATTTTTTTACACTTTGTTTACTCCTTGTCTTTATCGCATGGAGCTTAAAATGCTTATCAAGATGATGTACTGTTCCAACACGCATAGGTTACATCAGCTTTGGAAAATTGGTCCTAATTCGGTCCCAGGTCGTCCCTAGTCTGTTAATAGGAAAAACTATCCGCCTGTGACGATCAAAGTGGATGAATTTAATTTACTGTGATGAAGCCAAACATGTTTTGTTAACATTTTGTTAAAATGTTAAGAATAAACAAATACAAATTTCTGCTAAAAAAGTAAAATTCGCTAAATTTCAACTCAACTCAGATGGGTAGTTAAGCGCCTTGGAACTTCATCAAAGAGTGAAGGTTCATAAACTGTACCGTGCTGGCCGAACTCCCAAAATCTTAATCACGCCTCGGTTGGGCTTTGCTCTTCACACCGTTTTAAATTTGTTAGGCCAAGCAGGACCGAACTGAACTCTCACGAAATTTGTCAAGATGGTAGCTGCTTTTGGCAACAATTTTTTTGTTAAATAAGTAGTTTTTCAACGTTATGCGCACGCTTTAGTGCGGCTCAAATGGCAGTTGAAGCCGTGCTATGCGGTACGACAAAATCATGTTATTTGTTCGGCATAGCCACATTCGGGTGTTATAAGCTGTGCCATAGTTCGTAAAGATTTTGTGAGTTCAGCTTTGTACAGCACAGGTTTTTTAGGCTTAACATATACACAAATGCTCCTTTTCATTCCGGGAAATACACATGAAAAATTACAGAAAAACATGAAAATAACATCTCTTTAATAATAGCCGTCGTCTGTCTGTCTCTGCGCGGACGCCCTGCTGAGTTAGAAAATCATGCTACGGAAACATGAATATTAAATGCGATATGTTTTTATCCATTTTGTTGCAACGGGTAAATATAAAGGACGACGAATGCAACGGGCGACCCCGTGGATTTTTCCACGGGTTAACGACTAGTCTCTTTAATAATAGCCGTCGTCTGTCTGTGTGTCTGCGAAAGTCACCTTCCGTAACGGAAACACGAAATTCGATATGTAAAGGACGGGCGACCCCGTCCGGCTGTCCCTGCGCAAGCCCCCCGCTGAGTTACAAAATGATGTTACGGAGACAAGAATATCAAATGCGATATATTTTTATCCACTTTGCTGCGACGGGTAAGTATAAAGGACGGGCGAACACGCGCAACAATTAGTCTTTATAATAATAGCTGTATTCCGTCTGTCTGTTCGTGCGCCAAAAGCGACTTGTGTTAACCACGCACGAAATTGCGCGCAGCTCTCTGATCTTTTCGCTACGCTATTTTAAAGTTTTATTCTTTTTTGTCTTTTGCGTAGTCCAAAAGTTTAATTCAAAAAGTTTTTTATACAAAATTCATGGTTAATTAACTTTTATTGTTCCTTCGATGCAGTTTCTTTGTTATAAATAACTACACGGACAAACAAAGTTGCGGACAATTAACATTGCGTTGTCTATTTCATTAAAGAAGCTTTAATTATTCGCGCCTTTGAAAGGAAATTAACAAAAACAAGTTTTTGATAATAGGAGAACAATAAGTTTTAGAAGAATTTAGTAAGTGATTTTTTATTTCTTCTAAACATGAATTTGAATATTATTTTGTAAAATTTTGTTTCATCTTCAACCATTTTAATTATTTTTAACAATAAAGCTGAATGTGCTTAATTTTTTTTGCCGAAACTTATTATGTTTTTAACTGAACAAAAAGTGTAAGAAAATGTCTAATTTGGTTTTTTAAAAGCGATTTGCAAGAAAGGCCTCTTTTTTAACCTCAATCATGTCGTAAAAATGCGTCAGTTATTGTTAAATATATGAATTTTACGAGAAAGCGGCGTAACACTACTTCCGAAAATCTATACCATAAAAAAGGTGTAGTTTACACTGCTTCCGTGCCTATAAGTGTATATTTCCAGGAACCATAGCTATCACAGAGTAATCTTATAACAGGTGCGCGAAATAATTTTATAACCGGTGGGCGAAATAATTACGTCGGTTAATTTCCGTGGGTTATTCCACGGGTTAAACGACTAGTCTCTATAATAATAGCCGTATTTTGTTTGTTCAAAAGGGTTACCGATATTCCTTTGATCTTTCCGCGAACTTTTGAAAACCAGGGGGTTGTTTAATTGGAAATCTTAGGATTTATCAAAATAAATTACAGAAATTAATTTATTTTCTTACATAATTTAATTAATTTAATAATTAAACCTCTAATTTAAAAACAAATTAAGTGATTAAAATGAATTTATTATTTAAATGCGCCATTTTTAATAATAATTTACCCCCGTGACCTTAATCGCCGATTCCGCTCAGGAGCCACAGAAAACAAATAAGATGGTTTTACTGACAGTTTAACTGACTTTGTTTTGACCGCTCGCACGTGTATACCAATCAAAACGCCTGATTCCTTGAAAAACCAATCGCTTTCGCGGCCTAGACATGCCAACGAAGAAACATGATGGCCATTTTAGCTTTTAAAAAGTAATCGTGGTCAGTGTTGTTTCATGGTCGTTTCATGGTTTCGTGGTCAGTCTGTTTCACCTTTTTGTCTTCTATAAGCTTTTTATATTTGTAATATTTGTTTTTTTATGTTCTAAAATGTGAAGATAAATATATTGCCACGTTTTTTAGCTACGTACAGATCTTAAACGCACCAGTTTTAGGATTTTTGGCTAGGAACGAATATTTTGAAGGCTAGTTAGCTAATAGCCTTACTTTTTACTAATTTTGTTTGGTATAAGAGGTTTTTCTCCAACCCAACATTTATTTTTATGTCGAGGATATAGCCATTTAGCTATCTCATATATTTACCTGTTGTTATTTAAACAGAAGTTGCGACAAAGTTTTTTTGGAAAAGGGTATTACGCCTGTACACCTGTTCAACTGTACGAAGCGCTTAGCCCGATGTTAACAATGGACTGCACTTTTTGAAAAATTGGGTTACGTCTAAACTACATATGTGGAACACCGTTTACCTGTACTAAGCGCTCAGCCCATGGCGTTGTTAACGACATAAGCAACACGGTTTACCTGTATATATAACCTCTACACAGTACAGGCAACGAATAAACTAAATTTCGCCAAAGTCTTTTGTAATTGCACTGCTGACGTCAGCAAAAAATCTTAAACAACCTATTTTTCCATTGTCCTTCTGCCTAAGTGGATTTCTCAACGGGCCTTATCGACTAGTCTCTTTAATAAAAGCCGTCGTCTGTCTGTCTGTGTGTCCGCGAAAGCCGTGTCCCGTAACGAAAACACGAAATTTTTAAAATGCGCATCAATACCAAATGCGATATATTTCTGTCCACTTTGTTGCAACGGGTTAATTTAAAGGACGGGCGACCCCGTGGATTTTTTCACGGGCTTATTATAATACCCGTATGCGTTTGTCTACCACGCAAAATGGTAGCCGCAGGAGCGATATACACAAAATGCGGTAAATAAAGGACAGGCAAAACCGTGGATTTATCCACGGGTCACAGAATAGTTTAACAAAATTAGCTTTGAACAAATTTCGTGACGCTAGTTGTTAACATGCAAGTTTGAAAAATGTTTTAATAAAATATTAATTTTTACGGCGTTTAGCTTTCGGTTTCACAAATCGAAGATAACACATTCTTAATGAGGGTATTGTTAGGAAAGGCAAAAAGGTGATTGAAAAAAAACATTGTAGGTTTTACGCTGAACCTAACCTAGCCACATTTTTAGAACGATGTAAATACATTTTTATTTTGTTAATTGATTGTCAATTTAACACTCAGTGGCATTTGATTACTCTGGTAAGTTGAAAAATTGAAACTAGCTTGATATTAGCTAGCCAGCATAAGATTCAGGAAAAACAGCAAGAAGCCAGTGAAGCTATAACCTGGCTTATCTTATTGGGAATTTCATTTTGAGCTCTCCCTTTCCTCAAAACCAATATTGAAGATAGGATGACGCTAGCAGATGTACCTTAAAGGTAAGTAACATTGACTTCAGGGGAGAGTGGGGGGAGGCAGCAAAAACAGATTTCAACATCAGCAATAAAAAACAAGGCCATATTTTCTCATTGCATTATTCTAAATATTTTTCAAGGGTGTAGCTGTAGCTTAGTTGCATTAGTAATCTACAAAGCATTTTCAACATTGTTGTAATTATGTCACTGTCACACTCTCTCTCTGTCACTATTTTCTCTCTCTTTCTTATTGACTGTCAATAATCATACATTTGTATCCAGCATTGTTATGGTTAACCTTAGCTACTTACAGTAAGTAAGTAAGTAGCTAATGTGAATTCAATGTTTGAAAACGGAAGAGAATAAAAGAATAAATTGTACATGTTGCAACCAATGTTACGTATTAAAGGTTACACCTCACCTCAAAAAACCTTTTTTTCATATCCTAGATAATGTTAAACTATTACAGAATTTAAATAATAACTATGCATAATTCGGTAATATAATTTGACAGGTTTGCAAAACTTAATCGACTTTCCCTATTTATTTTACACAGTTATTTTCAGGTAAAAGGATGCTATATATCACTTTATCGTGATTACGTCCTATACCGTAGAGGAAGCGTAGACCACTACATTTTATTGTTGAACATAGACGGCAAAGTGAAGTGTTACGATTGCCTGTAGAACGGTCCAATTACGCCAAAGTATGAGAGTTTGTTGAAAGATTTTTAGCCACAACACACTCTTTTTGTACATAAGTGTGAAATGCTTGTAAATATATTTTAACTTCGAAAATACATCTTTCTACCTTTAAATTTCTTAGCAATCACTTTAGCCTATTTTGAACACAATTTAGACTTTTACCTTATTGTCCAGACTTCAGACAATACATCAGGAACTTTACGCAGTACGGGCAACTTTAACTAATTCATTGGGTCAACTTGGTTTTCTATAAAATGCGCTCGACCACTCTTTACTTCTGGTCAACTTGGTTTAAGATTTAACTTGACTTACAACATACATATCTTGCTCTTATAAGAATGTTGAAATCAATGTTCTTATCAACTAGGTTTATTTGTATAAATCTTAAAAATTTCGCAGAACTGTTGAAGTTGTTTATTTACAATAAATTATTTTCAAGGAGATCCTCAATAGTGTTGATCTGTAAAAATATTAAACCAAAAGTTTACAATGTCTTTCCTGATTAAAGCTAAAGTTTGAAAAGCATTTTGTTAAAAAAAAATTTCTTTTTGGCATGACACCGAAACCGTTTCATTAACCATTTTGTTTTTTATTAACCCTATTCCAACTGGGCTTTAAAGGGCTGAATCGTTGGGAGAGGACCATATGGTGGTCCCCCCTATGTATCTTTGACGTCATCAAAATTTTGATGAGGTCAACATTTTTGATAATTTTTGTTTTGCTTAAGGGGAAGAAATAAAGTCAATAAAATATAACAAAAGAGCTAAGTAAATATAACAGGCATAACAAGAAAAACATAACGTAAGTGATAAGTATATATAAAATATGTTCTAAAATAGTTAGAATCAATTTTTGCAATGTTTTCCTTCACCAAGAACAATTTTCAAAATGAATTGGAGAATGCTTTGAACTTTTCCCAAGTTGAAATTTATTTTGACTGAGTAAAATCACTAGAAATTTCGTCACCCCAAAAAAACTAACACGGTTTGGAATATTTAATATTTTTTTTACAAAATAGGACATAGGGAAGAGGCTTAAAATGTGATAAACATTCAGCAAGAACATCCCAAGAATAGCTGTGAATCGCTTGGAAGAGTCCTTACATTTTAGCACCAATACTAACAACATGGAGTTTAGTGTCCAACTTGTCAACCACAATAAGAAAGTCAAATTAATATCCTAACTCTAAAATCAGAGATGTGTAAAATGTGATTTTTAAATACTGCTAGACTCAATGTACACTCAATAAGCGGAGACAGATATGTGCCAGCAACATCAACAATTCTGATAAATCCATTGACTGGCTGGCTTTTTCCAAATGTGAAATACATTTGGAAAAAGCCAGCCAGTTACTCATATCATCTTCTGTTCAAAGCTAGCTAGCTATTTTTCATTTATCAACAAAAAAAATAATTAAAAACCTTTAAAAAATGTTTTTCAGGCTTTCGAAGGAAAATTAAATTTCCACGTCTATCCAGAATTTTCAGGGATAACGGAAAATTTATGTAATTAGAATGTTGGCTGTTACTTTCTGCAATTAAAAAACGAACGATGATATCTGCATTTTACATCGGATAGAGCGTGTAGTACAGGTAGACAGTTTCGCACATTCACAATTTAGCTTCGTATCGTCTTATTACAAGCTTCCACTTCCACTCTTTCGGCAATGTGCTGTTTTAGATGCAATGTTTTCTCTAAATAAAAAATATACACTTCATTTCAATTAAACTTAAAATCATACAACCCAATGTATGTTGGCCACCTGGATGTATCTGAGACACCCAACGAACTTTTTTTGTAGCATGAATTCCAAAGATTGGGAAAAGTTACTTGTGTATTTTTATGATTTCCATTTTTTTACTCAAAATCAATACTAAAGACATTGTAATTGAACAAAAACAATTAAAGCATTATAAAGTGCCATATGGGGTTTAACGCTGAATACACTTAGCAGGGAGTGTAAATTTCGCCTCCCTGCCAATTTTTTTGTGGACAGCCCTTATTTCACTATTTTGTATAGCTACCAACTACTACAACCTGCGAAATTTATTTGTTATTGCTCGACACTGCCTATTAAACTTCCATGAAACCCCTGTTATCAGAAAAATATACATACCTCTAGAAATAAGATTGGAATTTAAAATTTGCACCATAACACTATTTTTTCAGAACAATTATTGTACATAATTTTTATACATGATAAACTGGATTATTCGATCTTTTTATATTATTTTTCCGGAAGCAGGTATTTTGGCAATTTGTGATGTTTAAAAAAACTAATTTCATAGAATGGGCTTTTTATCCATCAACCTGCTGCGCTTATTGGGAGATCGGAAGAAAAAGGTAAGATAGAAACGCCGTCAGATATGAAAAAATACAAACAGCCCTGGGACCGATATCGGTAAAAACCGAATAGTATGTAAATAAGGTAATTTCGCACAAATTCGTTCCATATTGAAGTAATTAGACTCATTATCAGCCAATTTGTCCTAATATATATTTAATAAATCCTGCACGAAACTAAATTTATGTGCTGAGTAAAGTTACAGACATCCATTTAAAACAAAGAAATACCGGTATCATTATTTTATACCGGTATAAGATATCATCAAGCTTATACTTTATGTTGGTTTTTAGATTATCAAAACTTGATCTCAATGTAAATAGCTTCGAAAGTAAATAGAGCCTGTCTTAGATCGATTCTTTGTCACCTTTTCAGAAAGAAAGAAAGAGATTACAGTCATGAATGTAAAGGAAATTCGTTCGAATAAAAAACTGAATAAAAACTGAACTTTTTATTAAGATACCGGTTCAAAATGTACTCGTGAAATAAACATCGTTATGAGAAAACCGGGCATTGATTTGCAGAACAAGTGCTGATGTAACCTAATCGTGTAAATACATTTCCATCTTCACGCTGTTACAAACGATGAGTCATCTCTTTTTCCAATATAGCTTTGTGTACATTGAGATTATAATTAATAAGGTTTCTTATTACTGTTTTTGTTTATGAATTCAAAAATATCTCTATGATCGCCCTATTTAGTTAGTTCATAACGCAAAGACCATTTTGTGTTTAGGAATGCACGAAAAATCTTTCCTCGAAAATGATAAAAGAGACCTTATGAAAAAGACTCTTGTTTTGCCGTTTATATTTACTTAAGTAGCTTTAAAATTTCAAATAAATCGACCAACCAGAAAGCTGTTATCAGATCGGTACCATGACTAGCAATAGAAAAAAATAACAGTCCGATATCAAAAACAGTCTATTGTTCAGTTTTAGTTCCTTCCTTACTTCTTTTATTTCTTGCTTGGAGACATTCATGAAGACTTTTTTCATTCTCTGAAGATTACAATTTTTTAAGCGAAAAATTTGTGTTTATTCCCAAATTATGATAGAAAAATAAAAACAAGATATAACTAATTGGTTAAAATATGCACAAGCTTGTCAGAGACACAAAGATACAAAGATACAAAGATCTCGTAAAAACCTGAGTTTTTTTATTGACCTCACATGACCATCACTGAACTAACAAGTTGATTTCACCATATTGCATCTATTCGAACATGTCATCACATGAGATTAATGAATTTGTACATATGTATTTTTTCATTTTTTCTAATGTTATTGTGGGTAATGGCACTGATGACGAAATAACTTCGAAAAGCTTCTGCTTATTTCAACTCATTACTTATATCTCGTTTTCCAGTAGTTTACTTTAAGGGCATTATTAGGACAGCAGCGTATTTTCAGCTTTTGCAATACTTCACTTTAAACCGCTAGTCTTGTACAGAGTTGCAAAAAGAGTGAAGATAACGGATAACCTTAACGATTTTGCCTGAAAACAATAACAGATGCGGCTATTCTAATCTTACCTGTTAAAGTAATGATACTTTAGTGTGGTCTAGCAAAATGCAAGCTAATTTAAGTTGTGCCATAAAGCCACAGTAGTGTGTGGTTTAAATACGTTACCTTTGAAAGCCATTTAAAAGAAGCGCGTAAATGTATACTTTATTTAGCTTGTGAAAAATTTAAAACATATGACTTACAGATTTATTTTGTGAATTGACAGATTATATAAGTGATTAATCACTTGTTTTCTTTAGCTTGACAGTAAAAGTTTAAATTTTTATATGACTCTGTGTGAAAGCTTTAAAATCTCTCTTTATGTTTTAACTGCAACACGTGCTACTACTTTTGTTCTAAATGTTTGTAACTTTGATGAACAAAACCATTAACGTTTAATATGTCATATTCTGCCAGCATAAATGCATGGGTTTGTTAAGATAATAATACTTCCAAGAAAATCATAGCTAACTCTATTAATGGCTTATAAGCCGTTTAAACATTCTTTATGAAATAATAATGACTGGTATTGTGACGAGTGTAAAATACTGGAGAAGGAAGTTTCTTAATTATTTAAAAAGGACTAGTTCTCCGCTACGTGAGAGAAAATGTTTTATTTCCTTCATGAAAAAATCCTATTTCTTTGCTTTTTTTCCTGCACATCAAATAAAAAAAAAAAAAAGAGAAAGAACAGAATAAATATAAATGTGTCATAAGCATTTCTATATTCGCACGGATTTTGAATAATAAAGTTAATTACAACAACATAAATACCATACAGTATAATAAAATAAATTTAAACGCAAAATAGAATGTTCTTTTTAAGCAGTTTCCTGATTGCCTCCAATTCAGTTAGCACATATATTTTCTTTGCTCTGATTTTTCATGGCAGTCTACTTTTCCAACCTTACATATTTTCAAAACACTAACATGCTCTCTCAAATGTTGTCGACCAAGAATTTACAATTTCACCATGCGGGCAATCTAATATTCTCTCTTCTTCATTTTCTTTAAGATTTTTTCAAATAGAAACTTTTTTGCTGCCAATGTACCCGAACTTTTCGCTATGCAAATTCTTACACATTGTTTCTTTCCATTGAAGCAAATAGTCATCTCGTTTTCATCTATTGCCTGACATTGAGCAAAGTTAGTCTGGCATTGATAGATGCATTTACCATATGGTGATACAGTAGTATGAGAATAGGTAATTGCGCATATCAGTATGTAATACAACAGAATGTTTTTTCTTTCCATTTTCTATTGGTTTCTATGGAAAAATATTTTTTTAGTGTTAGTTCCTAATTCATGTTGAATATGCAAGTTATAAAACATCTTTAGCAATCTTTTATTGCTAATCATTGATAAAACCAAGCATGTTCTTCTTCTTGATTAGTTGCAAAACAATAATAATCAACAACCTTTTTCCTAGGTGGAATATGGCAAGGTTTATATATTTCCCATTTTTTAAAAATAACTTAGTGATGAATGAAAAGTCAAAAAGAGAAAAAAAACAAAAACTTACACGTAAAAAAAGTTAAAGAGCCACAAGCTTTTTCTTGCAAGGTAAAATTAACAGAAAACCTTATACGGACAAGGCCATCAATGAAAGCCTTAAGATAATAAATCTACAACCAAAATTGTCATAGCATTATATTCATTAGACGTATTTCTCAAATTTTAACTTAAAGCGTTTTAAAGATCCTAATATTCATAACTCCTAGATCTTGCAACGTTTATATTTTTGATAAATGTAAAATTGGATTTTATTTGGTGCTTGGTGATTTTGTGCGTGTCTATCACGACCCACTTGGGCGGAAAACACAGACAGTAGCATCATTCGATTTTCGCATATCGCATATATCTCAGACATCGTGCATCCGTAGCACAAACCGCAATTTAACTACAATTTTCAACAAAACATGGCAGGATAGAGAATAAGCGCAAGTACTTTAATATTTAGTTATGATAGATAAAATAATGAAACCTATCAAGCATGGAAAATGTTAAAAAACATCCATACCTTAAAAACTTTAACGTCTTGTTGATGTGCTGTTCCAAGGGTATCGAAAATAAAATAATCAAGCCAAGTAACTTCAGGTTATTTTATAGACTTGAATGACGTTTGTAAAGGACCCAGTGACGTTTGTTTGCACAATTTACCAAACATTAAGATCAATTGTTATGTTGGTTCCTATACTTGTTGCATAAAACACATATCTGATTATGATTCAACACGATTTTGTTTTGTTTTAAGTAAATTTTTTCTTATGCGGTACAGAAATAGTTTGCTCATATCCTTCAATAACGTTTCTAATTTTAAAATGTATGCGAAAAAAAATGCTGCTTTCATAGTGGTCAGTTATATCGAAGCCATGCGTAGGTTCGTTAAAGTACTGGAACTTTTGAACAATGTTTGGATTGATAAAGAAGCCTTTCTCAAGAATGGAATCAGTGAACTCCGTACTTAGGTTAAATTACTTGTTGCTGAGAAATGCAGAATAGCTCATAAAAGCTGATTTTTTCTGATATTCCTATTCTTCTTTTTCCATGGAATCTAATAAAGTAGAAATTAAAAACGTATACAAAATTGGCACATTTCAAGTATAAAAATAATTTGCTTCCAATGTAGAATATAGCTTTTTCTCATCGATGTTTGCTTAGAAATACAAAGACACCCGAGTATTTTATTAGAATTGTTTTGGGTGGAATTCGATATCACGATCAGACAATTTTTCTGCAATTAACATTCGCTGATCTATTAAGTGAGATTATAAAATTATAATAAAAAAATTCTCTTCACAGCAGGTAAAAAAAATAATTGAAAACTAACCTTAACCCTATCAAAAATAACTTATTGCAATTCCCATGAAAAAATCCACTTTTGCCGATGAATGATGATTTTAGACATTTGATGACGTCAGCAATAACTTGTCCGTATACAAACACGTTTTCTTCAGAAGTTTGCCTACTCGTTGCCTGTATCATTTTGTCAGAATAATGCATTGACGTCGTGTCGCAGCGTAAAATGAGTCATGACATAAGTTGTCCGGCATCTTGAAGAAAAATAAAAACATCTCCAATGCCAATCATAGATGTGATTATTGTGTTACCCGTATAGACTAGTTGTAACGCCTCATTAAAAATCTACTTAAGCAGAAAAACATAAAAAAAAACAATGGAAAATGTAATTACTGTTAAACATTTGAATAATTTCCATGTCAAGAACCATCAAATCAAGATTTTTTTTTTCGTTAATTTAGCCGTTAAGTCTACTATAAAGACTTTGAACACTGGTCAACAATTTAGAACATACGACGTCCATTGTTACTACCCGTTCACAAAACTTTAACTTCAAATAAATGTACTAGCGAAAAATTTGTGTAAATGGCAGAACACGTTTATAGCATATTTTATATACTTTGATAAAGCTTGATGTAAAAAATATAAACAACTTTACAAAAGTCAAAAACACGCTGATAAATTATAATAGATTACCAGATGGCCCGTGATCTTATCAGTCATTAAAATGTTAAAAAGAAAGAAACTATTGCTTTTGTTACAACAGGTACCTTAATTGCAAGGTCACCATACCAAAATAACCATGTAGCTATAACATAGCTCCGTTTGTTTCGCATGATGAAAGATGGAAGTTTTTTGCAGCATATTTCTTTCAAGCTAAGATATTTTTTTTTTACATTTTAAGCATATTTAAATGCTTGGAGCCATATAGAAATCCTTCAAGTTTATAAGGTTTTACTTTGGAACATAACATATAAATTCAACACGATCCTGAAAGAATGTTACTGGCTTTGTTTAGATAGCTCACATTTTAACCCTATTCGGTCCGGGGGGGGGATTCCGCCCCCCTGACGGTTTTTTTTATAACTCCTGATTGCTTTGTTATATGGCTATGATACTTACTGAGTTTCAACATTTATCCATTAGACACCTGCATGCTAAATTTTTAGGTCCCATACCTTTCAGAGGCTTTGATATTGGCCATTACTCGAAACTACCCCTAAAAATCTCTATGAAATCCTTATAATGAGGAAAATATAATAACTCCTGTTAGGATTATCCTTAGAACTTAAAACTTGCAACACAACTTTGTTTCATCAAGAAGAATTATTTTGAATAAATTTGGACACGTGACGATTCCGATTTCCCGATTTTGTCGGATTTTACCCGAAAATCGAAAAAAAAAAACGGATTTTTTATCCGATCCATGTAAAAACCGGAAGATATGTTAAATAACATTTATTTAGCTTTCAGAAACTTCAAACAGAATGTAAAAATTCGCTCTAGAACAAAAGTAATTACATTTTAAGCAGATAGTGTCATTTTTAACGATTTTCAGACTTCTGATGACGTTACAGAAAATGTGCTGACGCAAGCAAAAATTTATTGCCGCCATTTTGTTCCTTTTGTGACGTACTATAAGTTTACCAAGCTTGATTCAATTTGAACAATCCTATGAAAAGTTATTGAGGGTGGGCGGAATCCGCCCCCCCCCCCCCGGTCAAAGTATGTTCGAAAAACCCCGTACCGAATAGGGTTAATAATGTCTTATTATTGCCTACTCTTAGCTACTGTTATGATCATCTGGCTAAAGTGCAAGTACCCAGCAGAAATATTACAAAACTCACATTTTTTATTAATCGGTAACAACCGCCGAGCTTAAAGGAGAGGCGAACAAGAAACTATTTTGTGGCAGCCAGAAAATAAATTTTAAGCGAGAGAAATATATATATATAGATTTCTAAATCCTAAAATCTGCTAAGATAACTACTATAATACCAAATAAAAAACTATATTTCACGACTAACTACCTATATATCTTTCTAACAACATTTGTACAGAAATTCCATGCCTGCATGGGGTGAAAATAAGTAGGTTTTAAATGTACTCTTTAGTATACATCAAAAATAACATCTTTTACTTGAGATAACTAAAAATATTTTACGTACTATTTTAGTAACAGCTTTTTATAACCTTTGTTTAAACTTCTTTGAACTAAAAAAATATCTGTCATAACCAACAACAATATTTTTTCATGTTTTGAGTCCCTTTTCCACAACATGCTACCAACTTCGAACGATAAAGTTTGTTATCATGAGATGGCGCCAAATTTGAATAAATATACAGAGCGGAAACCTTCAACAAATCGAACGTGCAATATGGTGGCTTCATCTTTCTTCATTGATTTTCTACTTTCTTTATCTTTACTCGCTATTTTATTGGCAAGTTAAGTAGTACAAAATAATAAAAATATATTCTTTACATGTAGCTCAACATTTTTGCCATTTTGATCTTCAACTTTTTCTTATTAAATCACTTTGTGTACATTGACCCCATGACCATCACAATAGAGAAATATATCCCATTGTTTTTTAATTTAGCCACCCGTTTGACAAATGCGTAAAAATACTCAATTATAAATAATTCAGCACTCACAAAAATGTAAACAAAATGATGTATGGTTTATAGTTATAGTTTATGGAGCAGGCGACCAAACCAATCAGTCTGGTCTTTAAAATCAACACTTTTCATAAACTTTTATTCAGCAGTCGTGCCGCAACGCAGTTCGCCTTTCCTTTAAAATTAGTCTTTGCTAAGTTCGAACGACAGAGTTCTAGCTGTAGATAATGCTAATAGTCAGTGTAATTTTAGTTCGTATGTAAATCCTAAAAGTTTGTGTAGCTATCTAGCTAACATTTTTCACGATAAACGGTTTCAAATATTTAAATGTAACTAGGTGATATATATGCATAATCACTTTCTTTTTTTAATTAGTTTAAGTAATTTTGTGCCCAAAAATTTTGCGCTCTTAAAATATTTTCGTAGAGAAACCTTTTTTTAAGTTTTAAATATTTCGTTCTCTTTATCAATTTTTTCATGGTGGGTAGCTAAGTTAGCTTCCCACTTGCATATAATTCGATTGAATATTTATTCATACTACGTTACAATACAAAGAATAATAGTTATTAGTGAATGAATTTAGGCATCTAGATATTTTAACCAAAATTTATTTAAGCAATTTTAGTCATAATAAATTGTAAAGATTTAGTATTAATATAGAATATACCAATGCATAAAGTTATGTAAAGATTTACAAAAAAATACACAGCTTAGTACTTGCTTAAACGATTTACAAGAAAACTAAATATCTTAAAGAAAAATTTAAAATAAATATTGCTAACTTCAAGTGGATTTTAATTAATACTGTATTTATTGCGTTAAGAATGTTTTGTTGTACGTGAAAACATGAAAAATATCTATGGAAATTAAAGCATAAAAAATTTCCAGTATTTAACCAAACAAACAAAACTAAAGGAGTCATACTTACTAATCGAGAATAGCTCTGTTTCAGCATGATACTATATTTGGCCACTTCTTTTTCGTGTACATGTTTAAGGATACCCATGATGAGAATATTGTCTGATATTTTCTAAACTTCGAAATGAAAGTATATATTTTCTAAAAGCCAGATTCATTTCCTATCAAATGTTATTTTTGTAATTAAATAATAAACTGGAAAAACGTAGAAAAATATCGTAAACCTTTTCGAGTTGCCCACTCTTGAGCCTAAAAGATACATTCATTTAAAGCTCATCGCATAAAGTGACTCTATATAAATCTACTCCATCTGAGTACTATAACAACGTCTCGGTTTTACTTTTTAAGGTGAAGTTCAGAGATTATTTCGCAAAGTTGCTTTTCGTGATTCTCTGTTATACTTTTTTACCATCAAACTGTAAAAATAAACTTTACAATTTAGTTTTCAGAAAAAAGCAGGCACTTTTTTGCGAGCTCAGTATGCCCATAACAAGTTTTTACCATTGAGATATCAAGATTTAAACTCAAATTAGGTTTTATTGAAAAGAACTAAGAAAAAAAATGTTTGTTATTTTATATTTTTCTTTTTTTCATCTTTCTCCTGTAAAAAATAAATATTCTTTATTTAAAATAAATGTTCTATAAGTTATAATCTTTCTAATAATAAAAAAATAACGTTGGATGTTTCATGTCCTCTTAATTCATCAGTTTAATTGAAAAATAAAAAGTAATAATAATCAAAAAAGGTAGTAATAATAAATGTTAAAAGAATACAATACAATTCAAGTTGTCCTCTTTTTCGATATAAATCTCTGATATTCTCAAGACTGACAGAAGGAGAGTCAATAGAAACATCGATAACAGTCAAATACAAACATGTTTGTCAGCAAAAGCGCTTAAAATGATAATAAAATGTGACAAAACTTTATGATGTTATACACAGGTGGTTGCTAGCGAAAACACTATTTTAATTCACGAAGGATTTTAACTTCATGTTTATTTTGACTTTCTTTTGATCATGTTGTTTTGAAGTTCAATATCCCTTGAGCATTGAAATTTATAAGACGACATATTAGAATGACATTGATCTATATCAAAAGATGAATTTTCCCGGCTCGTTGAAAACGGCGAATCTACCGACATTTCTTTCCTGTGGTATTTAAAGTAAAGTTTGAATTTGAATATTTATCACATCTATTAAAAATTATCATTGATATTCGTAACAACTATTAGCAATTAACTTTAAGTCACTGATAAATTAGAAAAATATCAAAATATTACGTTAATTTTATAAAACTTACATCAGTCATATTTTTACAGTTAAGTACCCATAACTGTATTCCCCGAGGGTCATATAATTGTATTATTAAGTTAAGTATTTGTGTCTGTGATTACGAAAACTTATTTCTAAAACTTTTTTGATCTGTAACTTGTAAGAAGGAAAAACATCTTTTAAATTTGTACTAGGCTTGTCTCTTACATGATCTTTTTGTTGTTATGATAATTTTTGTCAGTTGCCGTGTATAATTATTCCAAATTTGAAACATGGCGCGCTCATTGGTTTTTAATAAACAATTAACATCGCGCTATGATTGGTTAATAAAATTCTACTTAATTTTCCTAATGATGTAAATAAATATGGCGCACTCCAAAAGCAAATTTTTAATATATATTTTTTAAAAGTATGAAGTCTTTTTGTAATTAAGCTCAAAGTTGAAATCTTGTAAAATTTGAACTTTATGTTAATCAAATTGTATAGTTGAAATCAATATTTAAGTTTTATTGTTTTGACAGATACTGAAATCAAGAGGAAATACCATCATCGTTATGTGAAGTATTCTCTTTTTGCCAACAAAATTGAGCTATGCTTAATGGGGTATTCCATGGACCAGAAAAGTAAAATTTTGGTAAAAAACTCTTTTTGGCTTGTTCGTGTTAAACAACTCTTGAAAATGTCTGTGTGTCACTTTACTCAAAAACTTTAAATGTAGCTAGCTATACCAATTTTTCAATAACCTTGACCACAGAGTTAACAGTTATTCTATTCTCGAGTAGACCTGATAAATGATATAAATCACATTTTTGTTTCCTTTATCACCTTTTCACACTGTCTTTCACACAATTAGTTTGGCGGGCTAGCTAGCTACCATAACATTAGTTCCTGTATGTGTAGAAACATTACCACCATGACATGTTTTATAATATCTTGACAGTCCGACCACTCTTTGGAATTTATTCTAGCTTCTAACTTCTTCCCAAAACTACATCTTTGAGCATATCTACATAACTTTTGTAATAATAAGATGTCATTTTACATGCTGTTATCTCCCTTCAAATTTTATTTTTAATTTAAACTCTATGAAAAAAATTTAAATTTTTCAAACTATTAAATTAATAATACCGCTAAAATATGCGACAAGCATCAACTATTCCAAATCTGAAATTTAACAAAAATGCTGACGTTAACAAAAATTATTACTGACAGTCATTATTTCAGGTATGATATATAATTGTCATGTGACAAACATCATTTGTATCAAGTTATATGACTTACAGCCTAATACCAGAAAATTCACGGTTGTAGGTTATATTTCCCTCCACCTCCGTCCTGTCCTGCCTGGCGCAGCACTCTCCCCTATACCTTGACATGAAATTGTTTAAGCACGTGTTTATTTTAGCCGTTGTCTACTTGCTATTGTGTCGTCTACTGGCTACTGCCATATCTTTAAATGAAATTAAAAAATATATTGGCATGATTTCTTTCCCATTAAATAAATTAAAATTAATATACAAACTTTTGGACAAATTATTATAATAGACTAAAAAACAGAAAATAAATTTAAAAAGTTGCAAATAATACAACTTATCAGCTTATTGTAATGTTGTAGTAAAGTCATATAAAATTACTGTCGTCAGAATTAGTCGTCTCTGTTTCGTACAGTGCATGGCTTCCTATATAGCAAAACAACCAGTGTTTATTGTCTTTCAGAAAATTGTAAAAATCATCCCTCAATTGCCAGAAAAACCCTTTCAAATTAATAACCCTTTCTTTTTATTAAACCAGTCAGCTTTTTTACTTTTCCCTGGGGTGAAATGGCGGTGTACTTTTACGGTATAGGTTTTTTCTCAATACTACATAAAATCTTCAGACGTACTCATAAACGTCCCTTATCTCAATATTCGCCCAGTACTTAACAAATGTTCTCCAATATGTATAATTTTAGCCTACATCATTGACAGATTGGCAGTCTTCTCGCCGATAAGCCGTAGCCTGTATTTTCCAAACACGCTATCAGACTCATTGGCCATATTTAAAATTTAGAATACGCACTTTTTGACACTCGCGCGTTACGAACCCTTTCACTTTAACACGCAAGAAGGCTAAAAAATTCAGATACATATTCGCTGTGGACATTAAAGATTGCATCTCATATAAAAACTAATGCGCACAGTAACTTGTAAAGACGAACTTCTCCAAAGTCGACAAAATTTTTGCAAATTTGAATCACTATTTGGGTTTTAGTAATGCAAATGGTTTGTCACAAGCAAGAAAAAAGATTTTATTTCTTTCATTGATGATGTACATGTATGTGATTCTTATAAGTCACATAAAAAATTATTACTACCATTTGAAATAGTAATAATACGGTTTTTAAGTACTGCAATTGCATGCTGACACTTCTTAAAAGCTTCCACTTTATAGAATACTAACCATCACCAGACATAAAAGAAACTAATCCATAAAAACAACAGCGTAGGTAACCTGATAAGTTTCTTGACATCACAGTTTTTTAATACTCATATATTTCGCTCTTAGATGATTTAATTCATGAATTTTCTTCCTCTATATCAATAAATAAAATTACGTTTGTGTTAATGGATTGATAAAATTAGCAGTTCAATAACTTATGAATAAAAGAGTAAATTATTGTTTGTGAAAATTACTAGGTGTAACATAACAAAAATTGCTAAACTTTTTGCTTACATCGTCACTTTTATAATAAATACTTTATTTCTTTTTTAGCTAAAAATAAGGTTAACATTATTGAAATTTTAAAAACAAAGAAGTCATGTCATGCTGTCTGAACGTTTTATGATTTTTTTCTCAAAAACGTTAGAAAATTAGAGGATTAAATTTTGATACCCAAAGAATTGTCTATCAATTTACATATGACCAAAAATCATTTTTTGAGTTACTTCAAAAATTACCTAGCCTAATGCTTTAAAAAAATCAGCAGACAAAATTACCCATTTTGATTTCTATTTTGGCAGACCAAGAGCTATTTTTTTTTTTCACCATAAAAAGCAAAGACACAAACGAAAAAACAAACAAACAAACAAACAAACAAAAAAGAAGCACTTATGATTCTAATATTCATTGTTTATTACATATGCGTTTTTCAAATACACAAGTAAGATTGAGTACAAAAACTTAAATATAATACAAAAATATGAAACTTAAATAACTTTAATAAGAATAAAAGAAAAGAAGACCGAGAAGCAAAATGTTTTGTTTATGCATCCTCTGTTTGAATTTGTTTATCAGTGTGTTAGAACAAATATTTTCTTCTGCTAGTCAGACCATTTGGGAGCTTATCTTTCAATCTTTTCTATTCATTAAAATATTACATTATGTTCTGAAAGTACTCTGATATTAACAAAAAACATGTTCATTTCAGAGAATATAAAACTTCTTTAGCGTTCTGTTCTGCCCATATTCGTCAAGATCTTTTGAAATGAAAAGTTTTGAACTGTCAATGTTCCAGATCTTTTTGCTGAACAAGTTTTGATGCATTGTAGCTTCGCATAAAAGCATATGATTGCGTCGTTTCCAGCTATTTTCTGGCATTGATCAAAGTTAGTCTGGCATTGAGCAGTGCATTTACGATACGATGATATTGTGGCATGACAATATGTAATTACCCATAATAACATACAACATGACAAAAGAATACTTTTCTTCTCCATTCTCTGTTGAGTCCTCTAAAAAAGTTAAGGTTACTTATTGTGTACATATAACACATTACATTTAGAAATCTAAGTACAGTTAAAACAGCGATGGAACTCAAACCTGTTTTATTTTTAACAAATGGCTAAAAACAGAAATTGTAACTAGCTAACTTTGTTTTCAGATTTTTAAACCACTATAAGAAACGTTAAATAAAAATAAAAGTTTATTTAAGTAAAACCAAATGAAAAATTATAAGGCGTATGTAAAGTACAACGCCTTTTTTGGACAAAAATAAATTAATAGAAGTTTTTGTTTGAGACATCTCTAATAGAAAGATTCTTATACAATCATGACTAAAAAATATACTCCCAAATCATCAAATAAACTCATATTTGATCTTGTTTTCAGATTTTAGAAGTGTAACTTTAGAATTATCTATTAATGTTATTATTGTCATAAAATCAGCATGAGAATGAAATAAAAGTTACAAAGGAAGGGATCATTTGCCTTACGGGTAATCTAATAAAAATGATTAAAAGTTTGACTTGTACCATATAACGTCCTTAATTCTACGATATCAATGTTTTCAAAATTGCCCTTTTTATGTGATAAGAAAAGATTTAGAGGATAAGAAAGTAGACAACGCCTAAAATAAACACGTGCTTAAGCAAATTCATGATTTATTCCGTCGTGCTTTTTTCCTTCCTTTGCCGCGACAAACAGATTTTATTCGTTATTTAATTTATTACGACGAAGAAAAGCTTAACCCTATTTAGGTTTTCGTTCCTAGGTTGTGGGCGGGGGTTAATTTTACCACTCTCCAATAAATTTCTAGGAAGCGCAAATGCTGTGAATTTGAAAGTTGACATAACTAACCAACATGACAAAATGACTTAACATTTAATAATAATTCTGACGTCATCATTTTTTTCAAAAATATATCATTTCACTTTCAATTTTCTTATTTACTTTTAATACATCAAAAGGCAAATAATAATTAGACAAAGGTAATGTTTTTGTTTGTGAAAATCAAGTTAAAAATGCTATAAGTTCCAAAACTTTTTACGTTTCCAAATTTTAAAACGGAAGCAAAAGTATTTACCTTTTCGTGAAAATAAAAGTTAAAAAAAATTCTACACTCTCCCCCTAAGACAAAGGGCTAAACCAGAATGTGAAATATTCAGATGCACAAACCATATCCTAAAAAATATTCCTACCTATTTTCTTTTTATAATTCTGGCTGCTAATCCAATGTTTTCCAGATGAATAATAAATTACGCAAGCAACTGCACACCATTTTAAAGGACCTAGTGACGTTTGTTTGTAAAATTTCCCAAACACTGTAATCAATTGTTTTTCTATTTCCCTTTCTTGTTGCATGAAACGCATATTTGATTGCTTGCCATTCATTTTTTTATTTTACTCTTTTATGGAAAATGTTTCAAGCAATAAATTGTTTATTTTTATAATGTGATAATCAAAAAAACTGACGATAAGTTCTTATTAAAAATGATACATTTCAATATAGCTACATAGAATAAAATTTCAAACCAATAAAAATTTGGCATTGTATCAAAAGTTTTAAAAAGTTGACATAGGGCGTTCTAACACAAACATAAGAAAAAATTGAAAGTGGAGAGACTTAATAAGTAGAAGAATGAGTGCAATGTGCAATACTTATTAAAACTACGAATCAATAATTAAAAATGATGAATTTCCTTCTTCACCATGTAAATACGAGCTGATTGAATAATATAAAAGACTTGTCCCTAAGTAGGATAAAGTGAAATTTTCAAGCAAAGCAATCACTAAATAACAAATCAAGTAGCGTAACACAAATGTCTCTTTAATAATAACAAAGCATTTTATTAATCCTCGTCTAAAGAGTATTCAATTAGTTTTCATGATTTGATCAACTTGTTGTGTATCAAATTCGAAAATGAAAAAAAAAGGGAAATAATTTTATAAAACAAATGATACTCTAATGGCAATTAAATTTGTTATGCTCGAATGCAGTAAAAACTCTAGAACATGAATACATAAATAGATGGGGTTGCAAACAAACGAAAATATATCTTTTGTTGTTGCTTTAACGTTTAAACGGAAGTGGAATTTTAGAAACTGCAATCTCACGGATCGCAATTATAAATTAATTTTTACTTTATAAAAGGTGCCCTTTTTAAAATAACTCGAAATCACTCGTTTAAAAAATAACTCAAAATCATTTTTTCTTGACAAGGAATTGCAATTCAGAATGAACTTAGTGAGTTAACTTTTTTGAAATTTTGTGATTTTAAAATTTTAAATAAAAATCGAAGTAAATTTATTTTGAATTTTACAAAACTAAAAACGCGATTTACAAAGTGACAAGCCCTCGAGGAGGATAAAAGTAAGTATATAACAATCACACGACAATTATTCATTGAGTATTGACAATATGTCTTTCGTGCAAAACAAATAAAAAATTAATCATAAAATTCATTCAATAAACACTCAGAAGTTGTCAATTTCATCATAAGATGATAATGACATGTGAATACTTTTTAAGAGCAAAAAGAACATGGAGGGAAATTTCAAATCCTCAGCCGAGAAGGTTTAAAATAAACCTTTGACAACATATATTGCGCGTAAGCTTGTGATTATACTAAAACAATGCGAATTGCATATGTTAACAAACCTTTGTTAACCAAAGGTTTGTTAACAGATTTTAACAAATTTCTGTCCGAAGGTACTTCTTTATTATGATCAACCAGGTAAAAATGGATCGAATAGGAGAGGTAGTTTGTTTTTCCCCATAACATTTAAAATTGGCAAACTCTCAAATTTTAAATACTTTTTTTCTTACTCCTCTTTCATCTATTGAAAATGTTTGTTTAGAACTACGCAACTGTCCAACTATAGACCTCTAGTGGAACGAAATGTTCAACTAGTTTTGTTGGTAGCTATCTACATCACGATACAAAGATTTTTGTCATTCAACATATATCGTTCTTATAAAGTTTTCATTTTAGCAAAACAATGCAATAAATGTATAAAGAATGGAAATTAATTTCAGTTACAAATCCTAATGAAATGTAAGGTGATCAGAGAGGATCTAAACAACGCGCCAAAATAAAATAACACTTTCAATATTGAAAGCAATGTGATTTTTTGAGCACATGATAGCAGCACGCCTGAAATCAATCCATCAATTAATTTTCCCATTCATTGTAGCAAAAGATTTTGTGCAACTTATACAATTAAAATTGGAAGTTCAAGTTCGGTAAGGCAGATTTGATCAGATCATATTTTTTCACACATAGCAAAAATATACATCTGTGGTTAAAGCGTTAGATCTGTGTAGTCAACAACTGCACAAAAGTCAACAAACTTTACTGCACCAGACTCATACTGCACCCTATTATATACGTATCGATGTTAGTAAAATAAATATAAATAAGGGCAATCCAAACAAGTACCATCTTTTTTGTTTAAGCAACCAGTCTCAAATTAAATAAGCCTTAAGGCACTTTCGTAGTTTGACGTACCAAAAACAAAATAACAGCAAAAAAAAAAAAAAAAAATAAAGAAAATGAAACAGAACAAAATAAAAAGCGATATTCAACAAATTTAGTTATTTCTGGTTTAGAGATATTTATGTTCAGAAATGTATCTTCTTTTTCTCCTTAAGCTATTAAAGTTGTTAGCTATTTTCTTAAAAATTTAAAAACAATGTAAGAACAAGTGGATGAATATTGAAATATGGATATTTTAATTATAAAAAAAAAAGAAATCCGCACTCAAACATAGCTTGCTTGAAAAAAGGCGAACAAAAAACTATTATGTGTCAGCAAGAAAATAAACTTTAAGCGAAAGAGAAAGAATTATAGTTTTCTAAATCCTAAGATAACTACTATAACAACAAATAAATAACTATATTTCGCGACAAGTATCTATATATCTTCCTAACAACATTTTTACAGGATTTCCCTGGTTGTATGGGGTGAAAATAAGTAGATTTTAGATTTACTTTTCAGAAAATATTATAGATATTAGAGATAACCAAGAATATTTTACATAGTATAGTAGTAACATCTTTGTTTAAACTTTTTTGAAGTTAAGGAATATTTATCATGTCCAACAACAATATTTTTTTCAGGTTTTGAGTTTTTCTCCACAACGTACTACGAGCTTCGAACGATGAAGTTTGCTATGATGTGATGGCGCTAAATTTAACGAATATACAGATCGGAAACATTTAAAAACAAGTGGAGCGCGCATTATGGAGGCTTTATCTTTATTTACAGATCTTTATTTTCCTTATTTTTTTACTTACAAATTTTTTCAGTAAATTCAGTAGTATAAAATAACAAAAATATGTTCGTCAGATGTACTTCAACGTTTTTGCTATTTTGAACTTCAAACTTTTTCTTGTTTAATTATTTTTCACTTATTGTGACCTGTGACCATCACAATAAGGAGAAATGTATCTCATTGTTTAGCAAAAGTGTAAAAATACTAAATTATTCAGCACCCACAAAGATGTAAATAAAACTGGCATTTTTAAGGACTTTTATTGTTATGATGCTGTAACATGGCAAATGATTAATTGATTTTAAGGAAAAGTCGGTCTGTTCATCAAAATCCACACAGTCATTATGAACTTTTATTTACCAGCCGTGCCGTGCGCAGTTCTCCTCTCCTTTTAGTCTGTTTTCCACTTTGGAGTTTTTGGAAAAGGAACGGACAGAAACGCAACAAAATAGAAACATTTCTACTGGTAATTCCCACTTCTTAAAATTGGTCACATTTTAGTAAAGAAAAATAGTACACTTTGTGTTTGTAATCTTAAAGAAATAAAATAACTAATCTTTAACCTCTAGTAGACAATGCAAAGAAAAAGTTGAACTCGATTTTACTTTTGGAACAGTGCAAAAAAAAAAAACATCAATCCATGTGGTTGAAATATTGTAAGTACGCCTGCAAAATTAGCAAATTCAGGTCAACGACAAGTAAAAAATTGTAACATAACTTTTGTTCGAAAAATATGTTTAAAATTTTGTTAGTTTAGCTAGCCATGATTCTATTGGAGTCTCTACTTTAGCAACTAAAACAGAAATACGAAGTGCTTCAAAGCTCTCTTTAATTTTGCTTTAGATGAATTGCGTAAACAAAAATGGGAAAAAAACGAATTCTAGGAAAGCAGCAATCTATTATAAAAATAGTGTCTAAAAACATTTTTGTTTTCATAAATTTGAAATCTTCTGTTAATATTGGTTAAAATATTTTGTTAAGCTAAACTATAAAAAAGAAGCTAAAAAAAAGGAATGAAAGATGAACCATATTTAAAATTTTACCGTCTCCTACATGACGAAGCTTTTAAAGTATATTATTTTATCGAAAAAAAAATGTAAATGGATCTTACCTACAATATTGATATTAAATTATTACATTTCAAAATCTTGGCATTCTTGAATATTGGTACAAGCCTTTGCCAAAACCTCAAATTATGTTACCATATTGAGCGACTGTTTTCGTCAGTTTTTGATTCACATTTCTAAATATCTTTGATAACATCCTCATAACTTATAAGATAACATACAGAACATAAAATCATCTTTCAAGAAAAAGTTAAAAAAATCTATCGATAAATTTTAAATGGGTCACTAAGGAACACGAGACAAGAAAACTATTTGTTTTTGTTTTTAATTCGCTAAAATGTGAGATTGACAACGCAATTATCTCTAAAACATTGATAACAGTGAAGTATAAACATGTTTACTAACAAATCTTTTAAAATAATATTAAATTATTCTTTTGCGGAAAGTGACAAATTTGTAGTAAGTGTAAGAAGTTTTTGGACATGTGATTGTTTGTGAAAATAATATTTTAATCAGCTTGATTGGTGCATATTTAGTTCATTATTTCTTAAGCATAAAAGTTTAGCGAACATCAGTTTGAAAATCCTTTCTTTGTCATAAGAGATAATGTCCCTTTCACAAATAAGAGGAGAAGGATCTCTAAACGTGACTACTAGACTTTTTTTATAACAAAAGGTAAGACAAAATAAAATTATTTATTGTTTCTTTGTTTTATAAAGTTTTTATAATTCTTTTTCCTCCAATTTTTTTTGTACACGAAAAAATATTGATATTATTTTGTTCCTCTTTATTTCTTATTGTTGTTGTACTTTATTGTGAATGAATTTTGCTTAATAACTATATTTTCTATAAACAAGGCAAATACTTTAACCTAATTTGTCAAGTGCTACATTGTGAAGACACATTCACCTTTTAATACTGCTTATGTCATGTCACAAAAATCGATAAATGTCAGCATAGGTTTTTATCGTTTTAATTCGCTATGTATTCTTAATTACTTTAGTCCCTATGATGAGGAATTTATTTTATACCACCATTTTATTTACAATTATTAATTGCAGGCTTAGGACATCTTTCCTCCAAAATAATTATCAATAAAGTTTAACACGAGACCTCCTATCTTTAATTAGAAATTTCACAAAGTTAATAAGTTCACAAAGATTGCTTAGAAATATATGTTCTCAATTTCACCAGTACATCAAGCGAATATTAGTTTAGCTAAGGCAAATATCAATTACGTTGACAACACTTAAAGTTCATTTCCAGTAAACATGAAATAGTTTAGTCAGTCAGTCTGCAACTAAGATTCGATGCTTCCTTTTTTCATATTCTGATTAAGATATTTTTGGGAATGAAACATTGTATATATATATACAAAAACAAACGAAGAAATATATAAATACAAACATTGATTGTTACTTTATTTCTTCTAAAAAACAACTTGGAAGATTTTTACAAATTATTGAAGTTTACAAAACCACTTTAAAACTTTTATGCTAAGCCATCGATTATCACTTCTAAGTCACAATTCTTTTATAATCATGTGAAACTAAAATATACTAAGAAAAAATATGTGATCTAAATGCTAGGCTATGACAAATAAGCACAAAAGTAAATATCGCAAAGATGCATTCAACTTTACATTTTTTCATTTGAGATATCCACAATGTTGTTGTTTTCGTGTTAAAAATATTCTTTTGCTTTCGGTTTAACAAAATAAAGTATGTATAGATTTAAATATAATTTAAAAGTTTTTTGTTCCTTAAAAACTTTTTAAAATATTTTGAAAACTTTTTAAAATTAAAAAAACCTTTGACGGCAACGTAATAAATGTATTTAGTGCTTTGTAAGGGTAAAACTTTAATAAGCGTTGTACAGCTGACTTATGAGATTCAAGAAGTTATAATCGGCCTAATTCGGCTCTTTCGTCTTGAAAGAAAATAAAAAAATAAGTTGGTTACAATATATTCCTATTACTAAAGAACTTGAACGATTTATCTGACTTGTTTTTTAATATTGTGATTTCTTCTAATTCTGATTGACGCATTGTGTTCATATAGGTTGAGTTTAAATTTTAAACAATATTTTTGCATTATTTGCTTATGCATATAAATTTAGAATAACTTGTATTTGATGTAGTCGTAAGTAAGATTTGCGTTTCAAATTTGTAAAATTACAGGTATCATTAATCCTTCTTAATTTTATGAGAAGTACCACACATATTTATCATTAAAAAATAAAAATAAAACGAATAAAAAGTTAGAGAAAATATTTTTTATTTTTTTCACGTGCAGTACCTTTTTAGAATAAAGGTATAAAGTTAATTTTTAATTTCATCTTCATTTGATGCGATTAAAATTGATTGTGTTAATTTTGTCAGAAATTTGGTATCTTTACATAAAAAAAATATCATAAAAAAAGTGGAACAAAGGGTAATGGCTGCACCAAGCCAGTTAAAATGCCATATTAATCGTGTTGATAATCAAGCTGTTCTGCGTGATTGAGTATAAAAAATCAGTTGCATTCTTACTTATATTCATTGGTACACCGATTGAACTGAGATACATAAACAGAAATATGTATTAGACATGTAAAGTGATTTCGAAAAAGAATAGGATTGGCGCAAGGCTTTTGATCAAGTTTTCTCTGAATTAAATTTCCAATTAAATTCATATTTTTAATCAGAGCTTTTGTTAAGTTTACTGAAGTCCCATATTAGACACAACTTTTTAATAATTTTCATACTAGTAACTTGTAATCTTCTAATATCTATTTTATTATTATAACCTTTCATTATTAATTCAGGAAGTGTTATGGCGAACAAGGAAACGTTTAATGCCGCTGACAGAGAAAACTTATCACCTGTGTTAAAATAACCTCGTATCGTGATGGAGAAAGTTACCAAATGATAAATTTTGGTATCTGTGCATCAACACATTTACCAGAAAACAATACATTGAGTTACTGTGATGGCAACACCAAGCCATTCAAAATACTATAACAATTGTGTTGTTAATAAAGCTGTTCCGCGTGCTTGGATGTAAAAATATTTTGTTGCAATCTTGTGGAGAGAGTGTACCATATGGCAAATGATTCAGATGAGTTTATATAAAGCATTATGAGTTCTTTATTGAATTTTGCTTATACATAACATTATTATATGAGAATCAGTATTTATATGATATAATTAGTGATGCTTAATGGCGATGCTTAACTTTAATTCCATATAATATTAGAAAAGCAGTGATATTAAAAAAATACATTAAGTTAATTTTGTGGAGACTTTTCAATTGTGGACTAACACTGCGAAACTGCGATATGTCAAATTATTTTGTGCATAGTGTTTGTTCAGTAATGTACTTCCTTGCTTTTTGGATTGGCTTTGTCATTATGTAATATAAATAGTCTTAATTAATTTTTATTTTTTTCAGGTTTCTGTTTTCTAGATAAAAAAAATTCTAGTCTAAAATTCTGCACTCAAGAATTAATTTTTTTAAGAAAACATGTTCTTTTCAAATTACAACTTCTGTCAAGAAAAAGTTACTATTCATTCTGAAATTATTTATTGGCTTCTTTAAAAAAAAATATACACGTTGTGGATATCTCAGACTTTATGCACGATGTGACGTTTCAAAGTTTGCTATAGTACCGAAGACGGTACATTGGTAAAAAAAGGGATTTTTAATGCTTGTAAAGGTTTGTTTTGATATAGTTATGTATTATCTGATTAAAATAACGGTGTCTCAAATTATGTTTTTTTTCTGGAATTCTCCCTTCATTGCAAAATACTCAAATATGACACCTGCGAGATAAAAAGCCTTAAGATTAAGGTTGGGGCCAATATTTGCTCAATAATATATAAGAGCAAATATGGTGGACTTATGGTTATCGGGAGCCAAATAATTGAACAACTAAGTGTTGGTGCAGATAGCAACTACCAACTCACGCAACTCACGATTCAAAGTTTATCTGTACTCTCCCATTATACTTTCCTTTGATGTCAATATTTTTTTTTTACACCAAAGTTTAGTAAATTACGACATAATTGTTTAGGTGATGTTCTATAGACTTAAAGAAAAATGTGAATAATATAATCCACTTTGCAAGGTTTTTAAATGACATTTTTACGCAGTTAAGAAAAGTGTTATAATTTAACCAGCACGCATCTTAACAAAGCCGCTTTGTTTCATTATAAGCGTGACAACTCACTCACTCAAAAATATCTAATTCTCTCCTACAAATATTTGAAGAGAGATAAAAAAAAGTACAAAAATAGATTATCTGTTGACATTGGATTTAACATGGAGTAGCACTATCAGGTGCGTTATGTAACGAGTGATAAATATAGACAAGTGTCATATAAACTTTCACTCCAAATATCAATTGACGTAAATCTAGTTAACTTCCACCAAAAATAATCCAAGTTGTCTGTTTAGATTATAAATAAGCTTCAGGGATAATTTACTTAACTGTCACGATTTTTGTGCAGAAACCCTATTCTTCTAAATAAACTGTTTCTTCGGACAGAAAGAAGTCAAGAAGGTTTTTTTGGCTCAGAGCATGAGAAAATATAACATCCGAACATCCACTGCACTTGCATCCAATTCGTGGCGCTTAACATGGGCCTAGTATGGAACTATACTGGCATGTAACAAAGTTACCACGACTAGCCTAGGTCTGCGTGTTCAAACAGAAAGTGCCGAGTTTAATTCGCACCACACCCAAACTCACACACCCAAGCCCCTACCGGTAAGTGATTCCTTACATTAACGGGCAAACCCGTTGATCTTTCCATAAGAACTAGTATGGGATAAGGCATACACACTAGTGACTATGTTTGCTTCGGTCTTACCAATGACAGGCCTCCTTTTGTGTGGAGGAATGTTTTCGCAAAACTTTCCCAGACTAAAAAAAAAGAGAAAGAATAGTTGTTTTGCCGTAAATATAAGCAGGAGTTCGCCCGTCCTTTTTATATAGCATTTCGTTTTTCAGTAACATGACTTTTTTCTCGCGCAAAACAGACAGACAGAATGCGGCTATTATTAAAGAAACTAACCGAAGACGCGAATGCGGATCGTTGAGTTAAGCTAACAGCAATCAAAGAAATAGCTTAGTAGCCCGGTATTGAACGTCAGGCCTGGTGTTTAAGTACAGGTTAACCGAGCCTACATCTGGCTGTAGCACTTAGCTCAGGTAGAGTTTTCGCCGACCATTTAATTAATTTAATGACGAACAATTAATCTTTTGTTCTGCAGAATAAATTCTCGTGATTAATGATAACTTCGGTTTTTATATAAAAAAGCACATTTTAAAACTCTTCGTTACCCTGTCATAGCAAAAACAACAATCCAACAAAAATTCATAATTTTAAGATTAAAATTTCTGTGAAAAAAATTACTACGTGCGGAAACGGCGTGAACGCTTACTAAGTTAAGCCTTGTCGTATGCGATGGTGTGGATTGTTGCCAATTAAACACTCTTTTAGCCGCAACATCGGTTTAAACTCAGACTCAGGTCACAGCCTGTCGATAAGTATAATAACAAAAATGTTGGCACTATTTCCTGCCTCACAATATAAGTAGTTGCAAGCCACATATTAAAAGGACAATTAAGAATATTGTTGAAATGACTTTCAAAGTTTAGGCTAACCTAGCTACATTGTAGCATATGACACCATTATTACAAGCACATTACAATTCTGTTTCTGTGCTACAATCGTGTGCAAAATATATTCGGACAAACTCAGCTTAAAAATGTGTTGAAAAAACCCTCCGCCCATTTCTCAATGTTGGAGACCCAAAGTGAAGGGGCATGTAAAATATTAAGGACTTAATCATTGTTAAAAATCAGCTTGCCTCAATCTTTATGAACATAGCAGTAGTAAAGTAGGCCACGATTTCCTATGAGAAATTTCATATACCAACATAGGAAAAAAACTCCAGCTAGGTATCTAAAGCTAGTATTTGCTGATCTGGTTATGCTACCATGATGCACGGTTGTAGTTTGTAGTTTAAAATTTGTACATTGCTAAAAAAACGTGAAGATATATTTACCTTACCATGTAAAAACATACAGTAAACAAATATTACTAAAACGCAAGAAATCAAAAAGGGATCTGTAAAACTTCAGCACTGAATGCAACCATTTCTTAAATTAAATCGCGCTTTGCTATCACGGCCCTGATCGTTGCAGAATATTACGGGAGTTTATATTAAGAAGGCGTGTTAACATAACACGATTTTCGATTTAATAACGCCTCTCGTTTCTAAAAAATTGCGGTATATACCTAAGTGTAACGTAGTTACACTTAGGTATATATTGGAACTACGTGTTCATGTCGACTGATGAAAACTACGCATGGATCTTTATGGAAAGTAAATGTGAACACACCCCTTTCGTTTAAAAAAGAATAAAAGGACTTCCATGTCCTTGGTTAAGTCCTGATAATACGAAATTGGTGGACGAACATGATTATTTTCTTCGGAAATATAACTGCGAAAACATTTGAGCGATTTACAGGACATTTCGAAATGATCCGTATTTCATGGAAACCTATTAACTGAACATTCCAAAAGTCCTCGTGAATTTTGGAACTGCCTCAAAAATCTGATTCCAACGAAATGAAGAAAGACTGCAAACAGCTCTGTGGCGTTTGTACAATGTCCGATAACGTCCGATTGATGACTTACCATAACTATTGTATTAAGTATTAAATAAAACACAATAAAAATTTTAGAATATAATAAAATAAAATAAATTGAACACCCGTGTTTTCAATGAAGTCACCGCAGTTCTGGCAGCCCTTTTGAACAGAAATACAGACAAAACACGACTATAATTAAAAGAGAATAACCGTGAGAAGGACCCAGTGTCGGAACGTTGGGCAATCCACCAGTAATAAAGTAATATTTGTATGTGCACGAGTAATCGGACCTTGAGTAATCTTAATTGTTTAAAAGCATTGTGGCTTTCATCTTTGCAAAACACAAAATTGTAAGTAAATTAGTATGGAGTTCAACAAGACCCAAAAATTGTCGTTTTAAGTATCCATATTTTGACCCAGGTTTTTTAGTAACTAATTCGAACACTAAACGGGGCAGGCAATTTCTCCAACTTAGCGAATGTCTAAATGCATACTTAACAGCATTTTTTAATTTAAAAGATTTTGGGTTTCACATGGATGAGTGCAAAAAAAAAGAAAAAAGAACAGAGTGCTAATTAATTAATTCCTTCATCATCTACAATCCTGGACATAATATTACTGGAAAAGACCGATTTTTGGCTATTTCTCGAACTGGCCAAATGGAATCGTCTTGTCAAAACTCTGTAGCCGGCAGGCTGCAAAAGCTTTGCTTTGGGAGGTGTGTAGGCCAGGTAAATAGCATCGAAAATGCGCTACTGGCAGTTTCTGCCATGACTGTGTTTCGGAACAATCCACACAACGGCCAGCTAAGGTGCTAAAATTCATGTAACGCAGTGTGCTGACGTCAGCAAACTACAATGGGCTAAGAATGTGAAACTAACCAATAACCGAAGTCCTAAGTCCGTTTGCGGTCTTTGGCACGTGAACTTTGACAAGTTCGTAATGCCTTTGTCATTTGTAGAAACAGTGTTTTTAACTGCTTGTGGGACGAACTATGAAGTTTTCCCCTCTTTTCCAGATTGTCTGGGAAAATGTGGGAAAACCCACACAACGGCCCGCTGAGGTGCTAAGATTTGGGAAAACGGAGTGTGCTGACGTTAGTAGGAGTTAGAATGGGCTAAGAATTTGAAACTAACCAAACAATCTAAGATCCGTGACAAGTGAACTTTGAGAAGTTCGGAATGCTTTTGTCATTTGTAGAAACAGTGTTTATAACTGTTTGTGGGACGAACTATGAAGTTCGCCCCTCTTTTCCAATAAATTAAGTCTGGGATTGTAGCAGTCATGAAATATAAAACACATGCATGTACAACTTTAATAACTACTGCTTTTTAAAGAAGTCTGTTATTACTACTTGTTTTAAGGGACGACTGAGCTCTGATTCAATAAAAGACGAAGTTTTTGTCACCATTTCACCTAAGTTTTATCTTACCGTAAAGAGGTAATAAGTGACGAAGGTTTCTATAGTTTGTCGTACTTCTTGGTTTGATGGTTATGTCTGGACTCCATAGTCAATGTCTTCATCATCATCCATATCTTTTACTTCCATGATATCGCCTTTTTCGGAAAGAGCAGTTCTGAGAATCCTGTAGTTAACAATTTCAGATGGAACACAAGAATTTTCTCTGTCTTATCGATGTAAATAGCCACGATTTTTTCTCCTGATCAAATGCGGTAATGATCTTCTTGATGCTACTGGGGCGATATTTAGTTATCAAAGACCGAATGTATTAGTGGTGAAGCTGATGTTGTGATGGGTGCAGAAGTATAGAACTATGCACAGGCAAATTATTGTGTCGGGCAATAATGAGCCCATGGTAACATGCCTTGCCGGTGACATCTAAATTTATTAATTGTTTTTTCATCGATATCGTGTTTTTCTCCACTGCATCATGTATCTTACATTTTTTTCATCCAGGTTTAGGAATGCTGTATTTACGAGAAGCTGCAGCACAGCTCTTCTCTTAATATTTTTTATTATTCTACAACTAGTCGATAGGGCCTGTGGAAAAATCCATTTAGGCAGAAATATAGGTTAATCTGGAAAGTTTATCATTTCTTGAACATGATAGTTTAGTCGGCGAAGTTTTGGGAGATCCTTCTCCCATCATTGGGCAAAGTAAAATGGTGTTAAGCATGTGTTTATATAATTGCAGAGGATCGAAATTCATAAAAATTAACCAATCAGAAACGAGATGATAATTACAGATAATTACGGTAATTAACATTTTCGGACCTAGATGTAGGTAACTACTTCTTCTGTAGGGCTGGTAACCAAATCTCAGGAAGTTGATACGAGATGCTGTTTATGTGTTTGTTACGTGCTACACTGTTGATGGTTTCTTTAATCTTTCTGGCCGTTGTTCTGGATTCTCTGTCAATGATTTTCTTTTCATCCCAACTAAACTGAAGACTTCTGCTCCAGCTGTGGTCCGCTATTTCGTTTTTCTTCACATCTCCGTTTCTCACTGCGCGCATATGTTCCTGTACTCGTTGCTTAAACTTTCTTTTTGTTTCGCCTATGTACACTGCATCACAATCTTTACACGGGATTTCGTAAACAACATTGCATTGTTCTTCCAGGTTTATTTTGTTTTTTGGTTTAGACAAAGTGCTTCTTAGGGTGTCTTTAGAGTTAAGAATGCATTTGATCTTGTGTTGCCTTAAAACTCGACGAAGGATCTCGCTAGTACCTGGTACAAAGGGTAGGAATGCTGATGCGATGAAATCCTCTGATGTTTCCTTGTTGTCTCCGTTGCATCTTCTCTTCATTTTATTTTCTACTTGCGTGATGATTTTATGACTGTATCCATTTGCGATTAATGCATTTCTTACACGTCGAATTTCTTCTTTCCTCTCCTGTTTGTCACTGACTGCGCTGTTGGCACGATTCAGTAATGAAGATATGACACTTTCTTTGCAAGATTTCTGATGGTTTGATTCGAAGTTAAGGTACTGGTCAGTGTGTTTTGGTTTACGATACACTGAAACTGAAATGGAACCATTCTTGCGTTTGACCAAAGTGTCCAGAAAAGCGATACTTCCATCGTGTTTAAGCTCAACAGTGAATTTGATTTGTCGATGTAGGCCGTTGATGTGTTCATGGAACTCTTCTAGATGAGATCTTTTGATTATGGCGAATACGTCGTCAACAAATCTTTTCCAAACCTTTGGACGTCTGTCTGATGTGAGTAATGCTGTTGTCTCGTGGTTTTAGAAACTTTGCTGACGTCAGCAACGTCTCCACAAAATACCATTTTTTTTAAAAAAAAAATTTGTATACCTATTGCCTTCATCGTATAGAACTTGAAACGCTGATCAGGAAAATGTATAGGATTGTGTACTTTTGACAAACGGTTGCAGAGATATTAGGGTTTAAATGTTTTTTGATGACGTCATCAACCCGTCCATTCCGAAATGGATTTGGGGGCCATGTTTGGGAAACTTACCCAAATTGGTTTTAGGTTTCGCCGGTGAAGTGATCGGGCAAAATGGTACGCCTAAGCGAATGTCCAAGTTATTCAAGGTACAAGTTAAGGGAAGTATTTTGCCTTGATTCAGGTGGTAATAACCAAGGGAACAAAAAAATTTGACCGACTAAGCGAAGGTCCCAGTTATCTGGAGTCCGAGTTAGAAAGGTTCTACTGTAGATTGAATTTTTAACATCACCTTGTTAATACAGAACTTAGAGATTAAAAAAGTAAAGTGTGAAGTGAAAATGTAACCTCGGGTAATTTGTTTTCAGGTTGTACTTTAATTTTGTCTGGAAGTTTAGTAGAATTCCAAAAGACAAAAATGTAAGACTGTTTGAAATTCTTGAAAGCGTGTACCAATTAAAGTGATTTGAAAGAGCGTAACAGAGTGCACCAACGTAAAGGTAAGCCATAGGATTTTGCGCTCTACCCTATAAATTAAACTAGGTGTGACAACAAAAGCAGTAATGACAATGCCAACATAAAGAGAAGTAGCGAATACAATTTTTTCTGACAATAAAATAATCTATTCTTGACAATTTATTTCAACAGAAGAAATTACAATGGCCGCAGTCCAGCCTATTTATCTTGAAAGGGGTACAAAATAGCTTGCTGAATGTAAAATATGAAAATTTGACAGCTCACACCTTTCATGAGGTAATCAACAGTTGATTTAATATATTAAATACGAAATTGATAGCATACATACCTTTCATAGTTAAACAATAGGTTGCTATTTAAATAGTTTTGGTAATTACAATCAATGGAAAACAATTTGAAATTTAAAAGGGTAGATTCGTATCAGCTGGACAGAGGGAAACTCTTGGAATTAACACACGGTCACCCCTACGAATACCAGTATTTAGGTATTATACTAGCTTCATGAAATGTGTTGCCTTCTTAAAAATACTGCATTGTCGCTATTGGTTTAACGTCCATTTGACAAGGGAGTGGAAGTATATTTTTAAAAGTTTTACCTAAACAACCTGGTCCATCAAGAAAAAATACATTTGCAAATAATACTGGTATTTTTAGCTAATGCAGTCAAAATAGAATCTGATACAGCAAGGCTTAAATATACATAGTCTCTGCTGGATTTCCCTCTCATCATGGACAAGCGAGTTTCGTAGCGATTTATCATGGCAGCATTCTAGTTGACGTGGCGCATTAGTATTTAAGGCAAGTTCGCTTAGACAAAAGGCTCTCGAATTAGTCCAACCTGTGAAAAACAGTATACAAGAAGAATATCATTGTAAGTGCAATAATATGTAGCAACGTTTTCCAAAATATAACTTTGTTTCTATCTAATTTTATACAACATGAACAAGGAGAGTCATAGGAAGACTTTTACAAAATGCATACCAACATTGCAAAACGAAATAGACTGGCGTGTGTTATAAAACGATTATACGAAGAATATTCATGACAAAAAACTCTAGAATTGAATTAATGTCCCAGCAGGAACATGTACAAAAAGAATACCTTTAACCTACGCGGGTGCTAGTAAATCTCCTTTCTGACATTTAATAACATCTACAAGCACACAGCATACCACCTAATACATCGTTCTTTAAATTTTTTTTCAAAGTATTCAATCTTAATGTAAATCAAATCTAGTGTATTTGAAGCAGCCTGGACAGGCAATAAATTTCTGGCTAACTTTCTTTGCAACCAATACCATTGTATCAAGGTACAACTGATGTATGTGACGCGCTGAACCAAGGAAGGTAGAAGGCAAGACATCAACATTACCTGCACGTACGTTCATTTGCAGAATGTTGAGGTAACCCATAAGTCCTTGGTAGGACTCTTCTCAAAGTTAGTTTTGACAATTTTTTTGCCTTCAAAAAATGTAAGTAAACAAGTAAGTAACGGAAGTTTTTAACGTAATTCTAGGCTATTCCTCTCCTCTAGCTTTAGCTGTGTTAAAATATCGCCAGAGATACATATAGCATTGCTCTAACTGTCTTGCCTGCCACACAAGTCGGTTACCGGTCAGTAGATGACACTAAACACGCTGACAACGTTACATTTAAACTCGTTGTAGTAAGGTTAAAACCTTATGATTACAAGGCAAGTGCGCATCCGTTACACGAACTTCGCCTAAAATGTGGTGCCATATTTGAGTGCAAGGTGTCAAGAACGTATGCTGTAACTCTTTTAACCAAAGTTGTATTACTTTTGCCAAAGAAAATTGGTATATCCATCAGCCCCTGGAAAATCAAGTCAGAGAAAAACACTTTTACACCCTAGGATATTTCTAAAACTGCGTTTGTATTGTGAATATATTTAACTAATATGTTTTTTTCTTTTCTTTCAAGACATGGAGTCCAAATTAAGCCAATTATAACTTCTTGAGTCTTGTATTAAAATTTGCTCTATTTATACATTTTTTTTCTCTCAATACAAAATAATTACACGAATTCCTCTAAAACAAGCACTCAAAAAAAATTCTAAAGAAACGTATTTAAAAGTTAATATTTAACTAAAGGTAAACTTTTACTTCTTGGTACACCAAAAATAATAAATATTTTAGCACGAAATAGGACCTTACAGAACAACAACATCATCTCTGCCTCTAATAGAGAAATCTTTAAAAGTTCAACGCATCTCTCCATTTTTTACTTTGCTATTGATTAGTCACAGTGAAATCTTGAATGGTGTCTTTGCTTTCTTATGTGTAACAAAGGGTGAAAAGTTTGATTCACTTTTCCTGTGCAAATGTTATAGCGCTTTTTTAAATGCTGTAAACATTGTGCATCGTGAGAGAAAAAAAACTATAAAGATATTGTGTCTACTTTTTATTTTTATTGTCAACTTTTATTTTAATTTGACTTTATAAAATATTTTCAATTATTATTTTCTCTTTTTCATAGAAATATCAAGGCACAAGAATTATAACTTGAGAAGGATCTGCATTTTCGACGAATGAAAAACGGACACTTCAATCAAGAGCCCCACATGTGCAACATAGTTTTCCTGTTTAACTCTAAGATTATCATTTTTTTCCTTACCCGAACCAAGCAAAACATTTAAGTCAGTAGATCACTATGCTAATCTACTGATTTAAAGTAGATATAAGGTTTTAAAAAAATATATGTTTTTGATAAGTCTGTTTTTCTTCGGTGTGTTTCGAACTTTGCAGAAATCTTCCTCCTCTTCTGGTGTGGTCGCAAATAGAGAACGTAGTTAATATTAAAGACCTGTAATAAGTACGTGACATGAATGGTATTTCTAAGAAAATTTGTTATTTATCAGAGTTGTTGTCGTGAAAAGAAATGCTAAATTTTCATCATGTGTCGACAATGCGTGATTTAGACTATCGACCTTGTCTGATTATAACGGAACTTTAAAGCTTGGAGAGAGCCAACACAAATAGTAACACGTCCAAGTTGAAAAGATCATTTCAGTGAAAAATGCACGAATCTGTCAGGCCATTGATTATTATTAAGTGTCTTCGTGCATGGTAGGTGCCGAAAGAAAATGGTGTAGTCAGTAAATAATAACACTCTTCCAAAAACAACATATGTCTAAAAGTTAAACAAAAAATATTTTATGATAACGAAATAAATTTCAATGTCATTCGGAAAAACCTTTTTAAAATTCCTGCATCTCACTAGACAAAAGCGAACAGATTAAATTGATTAAAGTTTTTTTTTTCAAAATATCTGGTGTTTTGAATTTCGAAAAATTTTGTCTCACACTACGCGTTCTAATAAATGAACTAAATCCAGAACTCAAAATTTTCACTGTGGTTAGGAGAATTATAATTTTACTAGTCGGTAAGACCGTGGAAAAATCCACCTAGGTAGGACAACAATGTAAGAAAGAACCATCTCTTAACTTTTGATGACGTTTGCAAGGACCTGCAAATATACAAAAAATATTTTTTCAGAAATTTGTTTACCCGTTGCCCTTATTGTGTAGAACTTGAAACACTTATCAAAATGATGTATAGAATCGCGTGCTTTTGACGAACGCCTAAGGAGATAAAAGGGTTTAAAAATTTTGCTGACGTCAGCAAGGACTTGCTAAAATACTAAAATATTTTTTTTTAGAAAATTTTCACATTATAGATCTTAAAATCCTGACCAAGAAAATGTATAATATCATGTCCTTTGACGAACGGTTATAGAGATAGTGAGGTGTAAAGGTATTTTGGTGACGTCATTAATCCGTTTATTCCGACACGGATTCGCCGATCCAGGTATAGCAAACTTCCCCAATTTGATCCTAGTTTGTCCTTAGTTACCCATGCAGTAAAAAATGACATAACCACGCCGTTTCCAAGTTGTTTGGCCTCAAACACTTAAGTGCATTGTAATTAATTTACGTTACATAAGTGTTATTAACGTCGTGCCGTAATGTCAGAAAATTTGATATTTGAGATATAACTTTTTTGACTAAATCAAAGGAAAATGACACATCCACTTTGCCTGTTACAGACAGACAGACACACACACAGACAGACTCCCCGCATTATTATAAGATATAAAAATTTTTGTTATTAAGCCAAATTTGCAATATTGCATTCGCAAAAAATATGATGAAAGTGTCAATCCAAGCAATACTTTTTATAAATAGCTTTCTGAATTTAGAATAAAAATCAAGATGCATCAGAAAATCATAAACAGTATAATTGTGGACAAATAAGATATCTCAAATTACAAAATTTCTCAGATCATAAGGAAAACAGAAAGTGATGCAAATGATTCAGTTACTTTGTGCAAAAAATTTACATTTCTTATTAAAAATAAAAATAAAGAAGAAGCGAAAGCAGTAATATACTGAATGATATTCTACATTCTATCAAAGCAAAGTCAGTATTTTTCAAGCTATCTAAAAAAAAGTATGAAGCCCTGCAAAAAGTTAGTTATAAATTTTAATCAAATACATTCTAATAAATGTTCTAAGTTAATAAACCCAAATTTACAAAATAAGCATTTTATATCTCGCATTATTATACATTTTTAACTGTTCTTTTATTAGACGTAATGGATGGTCCTGCACATCTGAGAGAAAAATAATCGTGTGTTCTAAGTAAATTTCAGTGATGCCACAGGTACTGCGCATGTTACATTTTGTTGTCAGGGTTTTCTTTCATTCTGCAGGCTTTTACGCACATTATTTTTCCTCTGTGACAAATTCTGTAGTCTTGGAAGTTTTTCATATTTGAACAGCATTGAACAAAATCTGAATCACATGTTTGAAGTAAACATAGCTTGAATTGTGCGGAATATGTGTATCTAACTGCGGAGATGCACACAACAAGAAACAAGCAGATATTCAACCCAGTCATTTTTTCTGTAACGTATCAAATTGTCAACTATTGCTTAACTGAATAAAATTTATAACGTGCTACCTTTTAAAGTATTCTGACAAATCGTAAGACAGGGAACGTGCCTCATTCGACATGCAATGTTTATTACTTTTTTCTTCTTCCTTCGTGTTGTTCGTGTTACCTGAACTTAGTCGCATAACATTCCTCATTCACAATTAGCTATAGCATGCCAAGTAATTTTTTTGTGTGAATGACTTTTTTTCGTTATTATGACATGCGGATCAAGTGCTTAGTTGTGAACTTGCATAATGTCTGTTCGTTGTTATTTATACATCCGGCAATATACACCATGTTAGAATGTAAGACGAAAACAAAATCCTAATCATCTGTGCCTTTGCATTAATATAACATGCGTTTGTGGTCAAGTTCTCTCGTGTTTATGTATTTGTGTGTAATCAAATTATGGACATGCAGCTAAAAGTTGTGTGCAAAGTCCAGATCTTGATTCTTTTAAAAAAATCTAGTGCAAAAAGGCAAATCTTTTGAATTGTTTGCCGTGAGAAAAAAAAAACAAACAAAACAGTAGATTAATGCCTTTTAAAATAAGTGTGCCTTTACAAGATTTTACAATGTATTCTAAAAACAATGAATAGTATTTCAAATAATTTGGGACTTAGGGCGTTACCTGGGTAAGAATAATACGTTGACTTTAGGCGTTGTAATAAGTTATAAAGTAGCCCCAAGGAAGTCACCATATTTCAACCCTTAAAATGCCATGTTTCAATAAGGCTAAAATTTGCCTTTGGAACTTTTGATAAGGTTGTTTACAAAAAAAAAATAAGTAATAATTTTTCCTGAAAATCCCCCACTCTCCCTCCGGCCCTAAAGGGTTAAAACACCAAGATGAATGAGAAATACTAGCATTAAATAGTATAATTTCACGGTAGCAACGGTATGAGCCCTACTTATCGCACGGTACCGAGTGAAATAAAACGTGTATATTTGGAGTTCTTCAACTTATTAAGAAGATAACATCAGCATTCAGATGAGTAAAATATCTGCCATCTACTCATGATCTTTTTTCACATCGAGAATCAGATGACGTATGTATTGGTTTGGTTGCTCACGAAAGAGTATTTGGTTAATAAATTATTTGCACACGTTACTCATTCCAAGTCATATCCACCGAACTTAATAATATTTTTGTGGTAAACAAGATTATGTGTAAATGCAATGTAAATTTAAACGGGTGGATTATTTACTTTACGTTGACAATGCACGAAATGTCGATGGCCAAAATATGTATAAATTCCACGACTTATCAATGTGACTAATTATCACAAAATAATAAATTAAATATAAAACAAGTAAAGAAAAAGGGTCGAAGAAAAGTGCTTTCTAATTGTTGTCCAAAAAATGAAATTGGAGTTTATAGACCAAGAACTAATGTGTTTAGTGTATTACCTCACATCGCACTCTGTAGTCCCAGCGAACTTTGTACTTCCATCAAACTTTGTAATCTCATCGCACTCTGTAATCCCAGCGAACTTTGTAATATTTGTAGTATTTATTGTAGTATTTACAATAACCTTGTTCATTCAAGTATCAAGTTCAATGAGACACTAGTAAGTGAATGTTTTTCATTACAATTAAAACTAGTCTCTTTTACTACTCTCTAAAATCTCTGAAACAAAATTATTCATTTAAGTACAAGAGTTATACTTTCAAATTTGATTTCTCATGTAAGACTTCAATTAATACTTTCTGTGAATCACTTATTGCAAATTAAACATCAGAATATTGTGTTCATGTTTCATTACCTATGTTCACAGTGGTCCAATATCTATTATGTACCCTTCAAGGGATGGATGTTTGTAAAATTGAATAATTTAGAAAAATGTATGTTAAATGCATTAAATTTTGTTTCGGGTAAAACAGTGCGTTAAAACAGTTGTTTATATCTAAACAGATATATTTACAATGCAAATGTTTTGTTGTTCGAACTGAACACACTGTCATACACTACCTCCACGAGTATCAACACGTCTGAGAAATCTTGGTGTGTGTGTGAGAAATCGAAACTACTAATTTCACAATTGGTGAGAATAACTAATTGTGACTTCCTTTGCTCCAGTCACGATAGTGATAACAAGAAAAGAATTTAAATAGATTGAGAATAAAAAATATTGCTCTAAAAAATTTTTTTTAAGAAAAATATTTATTTTATATACAAAAAATACATGCATAGAAATTGATAAGATCTGTATTTGTGGAAATATTTCTATAAAAGTATTGCCATCTTGAATCTCACTTGAAGCCAAG